>NW_028277058.1:21047954-21350984 GCF_059951505.1 Python bivittatus | reverse complement strand
CTTGGCCAAGAATCAAAATTCTGTTTGTTGTAATTGTTGGCCTTCAAGTCATTCTTGACTCCTCCTCCTGGACAAGTCCCTGCAGTTTTCTTGGAAACATTTTTGGAAGTGGCTTGCCATTTCCTTCTTCCTAGGGTTAGGAAAGAATTACTGGCCCAGAAATTAGAGATACCCCATCCCCAAACCCTCTAATACATAAACTCCTGCCTCCACCCATTTATGTGACATGGAACTATCTACTTCACATCATTGTCCTACACATTTTATGACTCACCCTTCAAAAATGTTTCAATGAGTACCCAACAGATAGCCTATCTGACTGTAGAAAATGAAATTCCAGCATGTTAAAAAGCCTCACTATCAGTGAATTCCACACCTTGAGAATCTGAAATTATTATCCAGAAAACTGATACATTGAGTGCATACTTTATTTTATATAACATAGTACCAACTCTGATATCAGAATCAGGCTCTTAAACAAAGTGAGTGATTCATCGAGTTATTCAATGAATCATTCTATTTCCTGCTCAAGCAAGATTGCCATTTCAAGCTGGTATGACTATTTTGGGGAATGCCAAATAATAAGGCCAGTGATATTGTAAGAAGCTGGGCTTTGGTTTAAGAAGTACAGTCATAATGGCAATACCCTTCTTTGAAATGTAAAAAACTGAAAACAGCATATCCTATTAAGTACTAGAAATAAAAGAGATTAAGAACCATCATGCTTAATTTCAAATGTCTTCTATATATCCTAAAGTTGATAAGAAGAATTGCATGATATGCTCAGTGTGCAATTTTGCTAGTATAACAAATATAGAAATAAGTTATCTTTGTAGATTTCTGTCTCAATCTGTCTTGATTATTTCATCAAATAAGCTAAAAATAAGAAAATGTTCTTTACACTGAAATTATAGCTATAGAATGATAGGCAGGTAAGTTAAAATGTAATAATTATCATCCTATAAAAAAGGGGGGGGGGTATTTAGGCAACAGCATCAATGCTTTGTTGTTGTTTTGTTCAAGTCAGCTTCTGAATTGAAGAAATTGGAATTTTTGGAATATTTTGTAGAAGAGCTGTTGCTGGTTGATTAGACAAGGGACAGACTCTCTAAATGCCAGGATGAATTAAGTTTTGGGATCTTTGCTCATTTTGCTGACACCCTTCCCCCACCATGGGTTCTTGGTTTACTGAGGAACTATAGATGATGAAGTGTGCAGGCAGACGCATAGAGCACTGGTGGCATAAATCAAAAAGCAAACATTGCCAAGCACAACTTAGAGCTGATCAGAGCATATGCCTACTGGAAATTGCCCTAGGGAACCATTTTAAGTGGCGCGGGGACTGAAACAGTCTGTAGGACTGAAGTCTCCTAGTGCTATTGGTAGCAACCTTTATGAACTTCTTTACTTTTTGATAGATAACCATTAGCAATGATAGACAGGAATCTGGCACACCTGGTTGTCCTGTGATGTGGAATCAGTTTCCAACTTCTGTTTTTTCAGGATAAGGATAGATTATTTGGACAGGTTTGTACCACCATGTGTCTTGTACCACCATGTCCAGTTTCCTCTTGGCTGTCCTGACTGGAAGGAATCAGTTGAGGGAGCTGTGGTACATCCCATCCTGAAGGCATTGTCTTTATATTTATTCCTTTTTAATCATTTTAGGTCAGTATCAGAATTTCTGAGAACTAGTTTGGTTAATGTTTAAAAAGGCTAGAAACAAGAAGAATGTGAATTCTAGTCCTGCCTTAGGCACAAAGCCAGCTGGGTAACTTTGGGCCGGTTGTTCTTTCTTAGCCCTAGGAAGAAGGAAATGGCAAGCCACTTCCAAAAATGTTTCCAAGAAAACTGCAGGGACTTGTCCAGGAGGAGGAGTCAAGAATGACTTGAAGGCCAACAATTACAACAAACAGAATTTTGATTCTTGGCCAAGGAGTTTGAGAGGGTGGTGGCCAAATAGTTTGAAGTGCACCTGGATAAAACTGATTTTCTGGATCAATTTCAATTAAGTTTTGGCTGGTCACACCATGGTGGTAACTTTGGTTGTCCTGATAGGCAAGCTATTGAGGAAGGAGGACAAGTGCCCTTATTGGTGCTTCTGGATATCTCAACAGCTTTTGATACCATTGCCCACAGTGTCCTCTTGGACAGCTGGCGGTTGAAGAGATCTCAACAAATGTGAATATTCCCTGTTCATTTTATATCTTTGTATATTTGCACTTATTTTACATTTTTATATATAGGTGTTGACCTGCATTTTGATAAGGTCAATTGACTAATCAATAAAAGTGAATGAGTGATGCAGGCTCAATGTGTACTTTGGCTGGAAGGTCTGAGACTTTCCATAATATCCAAAATAGGGCATGATGTTGAAAAATTTGGGTATCCCTCATTCAGAGGGTAGTTCGTCTTGATTCTGAAATTTTATTTGGGAAAACCATGGCTTTAGCCTAGGTATATCTAGCATGAGAAAAACATAAATGCTTACATAGTAAGCAGCCATAGCTTTGTGGGAGGGGTCAGGATGAAGATAAACCCCCAGAAAAAAAAAAGATTATAAGGAAATAAATCTAACAAATGTATATCTAAATCAGGGATTTCTGAGTTGCACTTCTTTGCAATCTAATTATTAAAGTGCTTGTAACATTTTTGTTTTTCAATGGATTGGGATGAAATGTACAAGGAAACTAAAACATGATCTGATGAATGGTTTCATATTCTATAGAAATCAATGCCAGGATTTTCAATATTGCATGGTTCTTATTTTTGTTTGTTTTTGTGTAAAGCATCCCCTTTTGTATAATTTCAAGTAATACTTTGTCACTGTGATTTGTCTAAGAGAGCCCTCCCTCTTGTTCTCAATTTCTCCAGTACTGAGCTCATATATTTAAAAGAAACACACATGCATTTATCAGTGGGGCTAAAACAATGCACTGCTTATAAGAACAATAGACAATAAGAAGACAGACCACACACCATGTTATATTATTTATATTGTTAATAAAAACAAATACTAACCATAAATGGTTTACAGGAGCAGTATGTAAACGAGGGGGTCTGCATCTGGCATTTTTGCTCCTCCAGGAATGGCTTTGCAACCCTAGGTTCTCACGCCATCATCCCTTGACTAATGTATTTCCTTCTCCAGGTTTTCCTTTGAGTGTTGCAGCTCTATAGAGTTAATGGACAGTCTGTTTCCCCATTTGTGGAAATTCTTGCTTCATCCCACTATAAGAGCAGCATCTATACTAGCTGGTCTTCCAGAGAGAAAAGCAACCTGATGGCTTTTAAGTTCTCCCTTAGAGAAACTGTTGGGAGTTAAAGGGAGATAGTCAGACAAAAGAAATTCCACATGAAGTAAATACATAGATGTGAGGGGAGAAAATAATTGATTGTACTTCCTTTCAAAGTAGATAGGGGAGTATTTGCTGCAGTGCAGAGCTGGGCAGTGATTTTAGGTTCTTCCAAATGTTTCTGGGTTAATAGAAGCAAGGACCGTTGCATGGCATCTTCAGGTGGCTTTCGGGAGCTGTTGGAGTAGGAGCAGTTGTGGTGTGGAAGTCCTACGTTAAAAAAATAACAAAAAACAAAAACAAGCACTAGTGCAACTGTAACACACTGGTATTGCCTGGAATATGCTATCCTTGTGGAAACCTTATATGGGCTTTTTGTTGAAAGAAGAAAAGATTGAATTGATGATTTCTGGATTTTGGGATTAAAAAAGGCCAAGGAGGATGTTTTCTTCTTTTTTCATTTCTTTTCTTCTTTTTACTTTCTATCTTTTTTGGTTGGTTGGTTGGTTTTGTTTTGTATACTTTTACTATATTGAAGAACTATATATATGACTACGCTATCCATGGAAGGCAAGAAATAGAAAGAAAAAATAAACTAACTGGAGGATCAAAATAGAACGGGAATGAGGATGATGAAAAAAAAAAATCGCTTGAGTTATACCACAAACAACATACCATATAAAAAGAGTTAATGGGTGACAATAAATTGTGATTACAGTGACAGCAAATAAACAGCAAGCTTTCTTTCACCACCTCCATCTCCACAGGTGCAAAAGATTGCGATTTGGGCAACTGGTTCCAAGAGTCATTCTCATTATGATGGAGCTGTCAGTCTCTGATTCAGCACTCCCTCTTCCCACAAAGGTGTTATATTTATCAACTGACAAAATACTTAAAAAACAAACAAACAAATGTCCCTTATTGGAACAAGGTGCAATGCTTTGCTCTTTCCAGCACTTTCCAATACTCTGAAGTCCTGAACTATGCATCAGAAGCAGAGCTCCCTAGAGGATTTTAAATCAGAGGGAAGGCATGTAAGATGAATTCACTCCAATGAATTCAAAACAAAACTAAACACCATAAATCAGCCACTTCCATGTCAGTTTGGAGTCTGTGCCAGGTCAGTATACATAAAATGACCAATAAGAATTTTCTGTTCAGAACTTTTAAAGTAATTAGTAAACAGGAGAAACTGGGCCTCCTTCTTTATCAATATAGAGTGAAGAGTAGTACTTACTCTTTTACAACTGTAGAGCTGTAAAGCTATATTCAGTCAAGTACTGAATAAGAGAGCAATACAGAAAAAATGTTGAAAGCACGCGCTCCCTCTGCTGGTCAATAACATTTCTGGATTTATGTGATTTGCACTTTGAATTTAATAATTTTATCTGGAGTAAGTGGTGATTGACTGAGTCTGGCCAGCACTTATATATATGTCATTGTGATATCAGATTTATTTTAGTATTTTTAGTGTTGGCGTTATTAAAATGGTACTATTATGTATTAAAAAACAACCCTCATTGATGCATTTTATCATTCAAAAAATTATGTCTTCATACCACTGTGAAACTAACTCTAGAAACCTCTCTCTCTCTCTCTCTCTGTGTGTGTGTGTGTGTGTGCATGTGTATGTATGTATGTATGCATATAATCCCAAGTATCCTTTTCAAGGGTTCTAAAGAAAATATAGTTGTCCTAAGATGTTCCTGTTCACACAGCCTTAGTTGTACCAATGTCTTTTCCTGCTAATGGTAAGGAGACAATATCAGTTTGGCCATATTCCATTGGTGCAATCAAAGCCCAATTTTACCCAAGAATGCTCACTGTATGCTATGCAAGCAAAGACCTGTAAACTATCTCATCAGCTGGGACGTACCTGTCAATCCGTACTGACATATATTCAGTATACTATAACTATTGGCAAACAGATGTATTTCTCTGTTTCAAAGACTTTGCTCTGATTATCTCTAACTAGCTTTAAAATACTCCCAAACAGGTGCAGCTAAGAAAAATGCTAAGAGAATGTGAATGTTTTAGGAATGTTGCCTATAACATTTTTTCTGTTTTAAAACATTTTTCTTTTCAAAGAGAAAACTGATGAGTAAAATTCAATTAAAGTTTTAAAAAGTAAATAGTGCATCTTATGTTTTACAAACATTGTTAAATTATGATAAGCTTCTTGAATAAGATTCTGTTATACTTAGCAAGACGGATATTGCTTTTTATTAGGAAAAATGATGGACTCCATTGCTGAAAGCTCAGAGAACCACATTACTATTAGTTATAATTCAGGAATTAAATTAAATTAAAAGTGTGTATTGAAAATGTGTATTCATACACAAACAGAAAGTTCAGCACTTACAGTATAAGGAACTGGATGAAAATGGAAATTGAAACAGAATCCTGAAATAAGTTTTTTTCAGATAATTCACTTTCAGTACACCCACACTGCATTAAACGATTGTCAGTGAACATTCCAAGTCTATCCCAGAACACAGAAGCATACGATACATACAGTACAGAAGAGTTAAGGAAGCAGAAAGAGTTTACTTACTAGTTTATACTCTTTGCATGCTATGATAGGCTCACTCCACAGCTATTGTAACACACACTCTATGCAAGGCTGTGCTTGAAGATAATCATTGGGTGTTTGCTTGAAAAGAAAAATCAGTAGTTATCATTTTCCAAGTTAAATTTAAGGCACTGAAGTTGGCTTTTAAATCCATATACCCTTATGAGAGATTGTCTTCCACTAAACCTGAATAACGACCCTTCCAATGTGGGCCTACTTAGTTTCTGTGATGTGCATCAGACATTCCATCTACAGGAGGAGCTACATTTATAGGTACAGGAGGCATTTTCTGTAGCAACACCCTGACTTTGAAAATCTATTGAGGTTTGAGCTTACAGTTAAAGGCTCTTGTTCCTTTTTTGCCTGCCAAAAAGTGTTTGCCTTTTTGAGTTTGGTGCACCAATTGATTATATCTGCTTATTTTGGCTGTCTTGCACTTTTGTCCTCACCAGATGGGCTAGGGTTGTTGATTGATGGTTGATAGTTACCTCTGTCAATTTATGTATCCACAATCACAAGAAGGATGTCACACCAATCAATTATATCTGTGGTGGGCCAACACTTTTTGGACATGAGATTTTAACACTAGTGGCAGGCAAAAAAGGGACAACACTCCAGTTAAAACACTATCATTAGGGTTTGAGTGGATTAATGCACTGATTATCTTTATTATTATCTGGACTCATTTAATTTTTTTTGTCTGTTTGCTTTTTAAATTTATTTTAATTTTATTGTGATTGTATGTATTTTAAAAATAGTACATCATTTTGAATCCTGCAGTGATAGAAGCATGAATGAAAAAATGAATGAATATCTTTCTTCCATAGATTTAAGGTCACAAAGATTAAGCCCTTCTTCAAGGACCATTACCTTCTGGGGCAAAATTGCTCAGTATCAGGTTACATGACATTTTAGCTGTGGCATATCAGTTATGGAAGTCCATCTCTAGGGGGTTTATATCATCAGCTGGTTTTAACATGTTCTTACCAGGTTTGAGACAGATCATCCTGGATAAAATTTATTAATGAGATCACTAAGAATCAACACTGATTTGGTGGCACATTATCATCATCATCATCATCATCATCATCATTATCATCATCATCATCAAAATAGTTTTATTTTGTCAGTGGTCTGTGTTTTAAACTGCTAGAATAATATTTATTCTATTTTTTTACTATTGCTTTTTTTTAGTTTAAAAATTGTTGATTTTAATTTATTACAATTGTATTACTTTGTTGTTTGCCACTTTATGACATTAAGTAGAAGTAACAAATAATGTTATTACACATCAACTTACTCAAGCTGATGCTAGGACCTATGAAATAGAGCTGTGCTGTGCTTTGAATTTAAAGGCAAAAACATGCTTCAGAGCTCACAACTATAACAGCCATGCCTTTCCCCAGGATCACACAGCTGCCCCCTGTACTGTAGCACAATCTGAGGAAAAAACACTTTCAGTTTAAGAAGCTTCAGACAGGTGTTATGTTCTCACTCATTCATGCTTAAAGCACCTTTCTGCTTTTGAATCTAAAGCATAGTACAGTGTACTATAAAGTTGATCCTATGCACTATTATACCAGTGTGCAGATTTATCGCACTGGAATGGAACAGCCTGAAGTATGAAAAACATTTATTTATTATATATCCTGACACAATCTCATGACTCTCAGCAGTGTTCAAGATATGAAAAAAAAAAACACGATAAAATTAAAAAACACACACATAATCACATATACCATAATGTGAAAAAAAGATGATGCAGGAGGTGCAATGTAATTATATAGGACTATTCTTTGTCACTAGGAAATTACATTCACTCCCTTATCTTTTCTCACAATAGGTGTGCAAAACAATAAAGTGATAAAGCAATGGAGAAATTATGAATTAGAAGTGTAGTTTCTACCATCATTCAGAAAGTTTTTTACAATTTCATCTATGAAAAGAAAGCAGCGGGTCAGAAGTATAAAGATACAAGCACAGAGTAAGAATATAATTATTTTAGCTATTCCAAAGAGTGTTTCTCTTCAGCAAATTACATTACAGTACCTAATCTATTCTGAAATTTCACTTCTAGACACAGTGGAAATATTGGTATTGAGAAATGCATTTGATAACATTCACAGTCCAGCACATATGCTGCATTAATGCCTTTGGAAAACATTTCCCAAATTCACTGATGATTCAAACAAAGCAAAGATGCTTTGCCAGATCTGATAAAAATATCAAATGGATATAGAAGTCTAAAAGCATTACTGATCACTTTCCAAGGTGCAATTGATCTAGTACAAAAATGTACATCTACCACATGTATTTGGGGCTCTCTTTTAGCTTTATTTGTGCCTTGTGGCTGGTAAATAAGACATCTTAAATATATTCCATCACCAATTCATATTTAATCTTCTCAAATGGGACATTATTGTCACTGGAAATACAAGCAAAATTGACTGAATTCCTCATTCATTCTCAAGAGGAATGTGATTATAGAGAATAATCTTCAGCTTTATGCTATGTTTGGGAGATTAATTGTTTTTGCTTATATGATAAGGGTTTAATGATTGGAATTTTAATAACTTAGAAGGCCTTTCTCCTTAGGTATGACATATGGAATATTCTGGAAGGTGGCTACAGAAGGTTGTTTGGCTTTTCTTTTATCTTCCTTGACATTCTGAAAAGGAACTCCTGTTTTCAAAGGCCTCCCTGTATACAACACATCACCTGGTGTTTATTCCTATAGAAGTACAAGAGTGAACTGTAGCAAAATATACAGAGGAGAGAATAGAGTGCTCTAATAAGTCAGCTCTCCTGCAGGATGCCTCATTCTGGTGGTCACTACAGTGGTGCCTGGGGACATCCGTCTGCCTGACAGTCAATCTTTACCATGGTCTGCAACCAGTCAAGGTGCCTGTAGACTTCTGCCCAGGTATCCAGCCCTACCTTACTTCTTAAAAAAGTAGTTGTTGGGAAACTGGCATACTGTTCTGCAAAACAAAATACCCTCTATCTTTTCATTCAACAGTAAGACAGCATTACATGCCCAGTAGGTATGCCAACCTTTCATTTTTTTTCTCTCCAATTGTTTTTGGAATACTTTTGCAAATTTGAAATTTGCCTAAGCCTATTGACAGCATGTGGGAGAAGGATCTCAGAGTACTGATGATATTAAACTTGAGTGAGCAATATAATGTAATAGCTAAAAAGGTCAATGCAATCTTTGGCTTCATTAAAAGAAGCACAATGTCCAGATCACAGGATGATCATAAAGTCCCATTGTACTCTGACTGGCTAGATCATGCTTGGAATATTGTGGCCAGTTCATTAAAAGGAACATGAAGAAGCTGGAGCAAGATCAGAGCTACCAGGATGATAAGGAATCTGGAAACCAAGCAGAAAGAAAACTAAAAAGAGATAGGACGGTAGTCTACAAGTATTTTAAAAAAAAACAATTACATGCAAGAAGGAGCAAACCTGTTCTCTGTAAAAATTGGGATCAGGAATTTTCTGATAGTTAAGTGTTGATAAGCAATGAGACATTGCTCAGAACAGTGGTGTGTTTCCTTTCACTTAAGATCTTCAGACAAAGACAAGATGGTCATCTGTCAGCACATAGAGAAGAAGCATGGTCTAGATGACCCATTAAGATCCGCTCCACTTCATACAGATATTGTTTTACGTCTAGGGTCACAATGCATAAGGGCTGAAGCTGGTGAGGGGGAAACAGCATTGTTCAGGCCAGGAAGAATCATTGTGTAAACACAGAGTACATGCCTTCCAATCATAGGGCAAAGAATATCCAAAGTTCTTCCAATCATAGGGAAAAGAATGGCCAAGTTCTTTGGTTCAAAAAAGTGGGAAGAAGACCATCAGATTTATACCCTAGGGCTAACTTATATAAAGTTTGATTACTGTCTTTTGAAGTAAGTAGATCTTCAATGTACATATGGATTCTGTCTTGTTTGCTATAAAGCAACTTATCTAACAGTGTTGAATCTGTGAAGCTTCTGCTGTTATCGAGCTCCTGAATGTGGGACTGACTGAGTTTCTGGAGAGCAGAGGTTTATAGCATGGTCTGATCTGACACAATGCTAGAAAGTGGAAAAGAAGGGGATGATTCTGATAGCACAACCTAATGATTGATCTGGGAAAAGGAAACATATATTTATAATGTCATGAAAATTAATCTAATATCAGAATTATTTATTTATTTATAATATTTGGATGCTCCTTATTCTCAAAGACTCTAGGTGGCTAACAGTCTGAAACATCATAGAAAAACTTAAATAAACACACTGAAAAAAATAATTAAATCTTAATGTCAACATAAGGGATTAAAAAAATACAAAGTAATGTGTGTGCCAACATTCAAAGCATGTCATCCTGGGCTAGGTGAAAAAGCATGTCTTAATTGCTCTCCTGAAACCAACAGGGAAGAGATCTTCATAGTAAAGGAATTCTAAAGCATGGAAAATACCCATTTCTCAAGTCCTGTCAGATGGCAATCTCAGAGAGATGGGACCTGGAGGGAACAGACCCTGTTCAATCTGATTGGACAGCCAGAAGGACCCAGGAGAAGTCAGTCCTTCAGATAATCCAGAACTATGTAGGGTCTTAAAAGTGATAATCAGCACTTTGAAATTTATTCAGAAGCCAACTGGTAACCAGTACAGCTCCTGAAGAAGTGAGGCCACCTGAATATAAGAGATAATATATGTCACTGTCTGATGCACCACATTTTGTACCAGCTGTAACTTCTGAATGCTTTCTGAGAGCACTCTCATGTACAGCACATTATAGTAATACATTGTGAGCAGGGTTTCCAGATCCAGGAATGGCTGCAGTTGGTATACAAGATGTAACTGGAAAAACTGTCCTGGCCAGAACTGCAACCTGCTCCTTGAGCAGGAGCTATGAGTCCAGGAGGAGCCCCAAGATGCAGACCACCTCTGAGCAGAGCAATATATCCTCCTTCAGAGCCAAAGATGGTGCTACTCTGGAATTGGGGGTTGGAACTGAGCAGTAGCCAACACTTGGATAAGAGAGTATTAACATGTCCTTTGAAAGAGGCCGTGACGTGTCCCCTCCTGTCACCTTGCAGGAGGGGCAGAGATCCAGCTGAGAAATGGTGGAGCTAGCGCTACAGAGAACTCTAGTCTGCTTTCTCGGGATTCATACCAATCTCAAATGCTTTCTCAAGACAAAATCGCAGTCACCTCCATTGGCACTAACCAGCTAAAGTCCAATTCAGCTCAGGCAACAAGGATCTTGACTGAACTGCCAAACTTACCATGTGACTTCTGAATACCTAAAGAATCCATTAGGCTCCTGTGCAGAATTATATTTATCTTCACAGCTTCCTTTCATAATAGCTTTGCCAGAGTGGAAAGCTTCTTCAGGACTGAAGGGTATTAAAATGATCCTCTGCAGTACTTCTCCATGTAACTATACTTTTAAATGTATGAAATTTGTTGCTCTTTAATGTAGGGTATAAAATCCATGTGTTTGGAACAGCATGCAATTCCCTAAATCCTTGAAAGTGCCCCCACAGCACTTGGGGGAAGTGCCCCCCCAAAACTGCTGCCAACTGTAATCATTAACATAATGGGAGAAATTATTAAATAATGTTGATCTTAACCATTTCATTTCATTAACTTTAGGGACACATCTTTTCCAGTACCTGTTTGAAGGCCAAATAAATATTATTGTTTGAACCTAATTAACAGAAGAAAAGTATATTGTAGACGCATACAACCAAATTAAGGAAATGATGTAATTTCAATAAAAATAAAAATAAAAAAGGACTTGGTAAATCATGCTATGAACAGAAAAATTTTAAAAACCCTGTGTCTATATTGCTTTTGTCTTGCCCATCCATCCATCCTCCTAATTCATCTGTTGTAATTTATGACAGACAACACAAATTGACAATTCATTGTTGAAAATCAGGAGTGGTTTTCTCTTTGAATATTACATGATCTTTTATGCAACACCCATAGAAAAAAAATCAATAGTTCTTGATATCTTGATATATTCCAAATACTGCAGATATAGCCAAGAACAATATGTACATCTTTAACAGATAGCGATTGATCCAAAATCATATTAACAATCCTACTGATGTTAGCTCATAATATGAGAATAGACCAAAATAAATGAGTTAATATTCTGTCTTATTTTATTGATATTCTATATAAACAACATGTACAAAAAGTAAAATAGAGAAAACAAAAAATAATGAGAAATTTTAAAAAAGAAAATCTCTTTAAAAATAATATGAGCATTAAACCAAAATAGGACAACTGTAAAACAAGTCCTATCATATGCATCAACATCCCCTCAAATCTATTACATTTCTAGCATAATGAGATTGACACTCAACCCTACCTATCTACTAGTGCCCAATAAACATAAGAATAATATTTTGATAAAACAATCTCTTAACATTTTAAGAAAAATAGATAACATTCCTTAAAACATGAAACTTGTTAAAACAAAGATTTCTTTAAAAATATTCCAATTCCTTATTCCAAAATTCTTGCAAATTCCCAATATATCTTACTAATATTCTTCAGCTGCCTTTAAAAATAAACTCTATATTTAGAATCTTCCAAAGCACTGTCCAATAAATATAATACCTTCAGTATTACAGTTACATAAGTTTATAAAAGAGGAAAGTTTTATTTGCAAGCCCGTTACTCTGCATCTTCAACAATAAATGCTGCTTATTTTACTTTATTTACTTAAGAAAAGAGGAAGAAGATCACAAGTTTCATAGTGTGTCTTCTATCCAGTCCTGGGAACCCACAGAAGCCCCTGTGAGTGTATGAATGGCATTTCTCTAAATTTAGAGTCATTTCAAGATTCCCAGGAGCAGAGTGGAGCAAGTATAAGCCAGGGAGTGGCTGAGAAGAAGGACACCGAGTCTGACAGGAGAAGAAAAAATATCCCAAAATCTGAAGCCCAGAAAAGAGTCTTGATGAAACTCTCCAACTATTGCTCAATTCTCAGCACTCCCAGCCAATACTGTAATGAGGGATGCTGGAAGTTGCAGTTCCTTATCCTTGCCCAAAAGGAGGGTTGCTAATAGCCCAAGTTCTCCTCATCATGTTCTAAGGGGAAATACAGGCTTATCTGGGAAAAGTGGAGAATGTGGAGTTTTATTCAGAACTAGGGACTAATATAAGGATAAAAAGACCCTACCTATACCGGTGATGTGATTGGTGATGTCAGTACAAACTTGTATATCACATATTTGCACTATTCTCCATCAGTAACCCAATAGCAGGGAATGGATTTGATGTCCCCCCAAGGACATTCTTGTGAGAAATAATAAAAGTGTTGTTTTTGCAAGTAAACTAATTTGACAGTATATGCTTTAAAATAAACTCTAATGAACAACTAGTAGTGAAAGGGGATCTCCCAGACCCCTGCTTTTCTAAGCAAAACATATATAGTGATACAATTAAGTTACTAGTCCGCAATTGCACAGGGGGGTCTTAGCATAAAGTAGTACTGGATTGCTTAAAATGAGCAGAAGAGCTGAAATGCAGAAGATGTGGTAATTTAGAAGGAAGGTCGTGCAAGTGGTAAAAGGAGTTTCTGAATAGAGAGCTAATGAACCGACCTGAGTTGGTTTTGTGGTAAACCACATCGCTGAGCACACTCACTGCTAATGTCGAAAACTGCCATAGAAGGGAATAAATAAATATGGGCAACGGGCTTCTGAAATAAGGGTAATGGGAGATGTAAACAGGGCCGGAGATTCACGTGGGTAGTTTAGGCGCTTCGGATAGGTTGTAAACCCCTGAGTACCTAACCAATGGGGAAATGGAGGAGGGTCTTTTCACTCGGGCATAGGGAATAAAAAGTGCATGTATCTTATCACAGGGTGTGCCTACTTGCTGGACACCCGCTGTTGCGACAATGTACTCTTTTAATAAATGGCCATGCCTTGCTGCTTCACTGGATCTTTGTCTTAATTCTTTGGAACCTGAGGTTTGTTTCTCACATTCTGACAGCAGATATGAATATAATTTACAAATGAATACATTTGTGACCTGTTATAGTGTTATACCTTTTCCAAGCAAACTAATATCATGAACACGCAACCTCACCTGATAGTGATTCTAAGAAGTAATTTGTAAACATATAGAACATGTTTCCATTAGGCCCAATGGTAGTCAATGGATCTGCATTCTAGAACATACAGGTAATTATAACGTTAACGAAATAAAACAAAGGCAAATTTATTTTCATGCTTAAGGAGCTCTTTTAATTCTTAAGATACCTCACATAATTGTGTATCAAGGATGATAATAAAATTATGCAGAAATGAACTAGTTAATGAGTAAATCTTTCCTTGTACTACAATAAAAAAGTTGGAGAAATATGAACTGACCCCCCCCCCCACAAAATGTGGAGGGGGGGAAAGGTACAAGAATGCTACAGAAATCTATGAACTGAATGGAACACCCCTTCCCAAAGTTTCTTGCTTTGGGAATTGATATTCTGGAGAACATTTTCTAAAACGAACACTCCCATTTTGATATTTCTACTTACATTATTCAAAATTTTGTGGGCTTAAATTTTTTTAAATGTTTTCTTTTTACCAGCAATATATTTATTCTCAAATAGCTTCTAATAGTGAAGTGCAATGAGCAGGCATTTTCCTACTATCACAGATGATATTTTTTGCTATATAGAAGCCTCCATTGGGGAAAACTCTTGTTTGAAATTCTGGAACGATGTTGCCAATCAGGGTGGACTTGCACTGAGCTGGAAAGACTTATGGCATGACTCAGGAAAAGCAGCTCTCTGTGAAGCTGCCATTTCTTTTCTCCTCATCCCCATAATACCAGGTAAGGCTAAGTAATATTTTTCAAACTATCTCAAAATTATAACTAATAATGAAAACCAACTGCAAATAATAATGACTGTAGAATAATGTATTGAGAACATGTATGATGAAGAATTTAGCAATGTTACATTGAAAACTTTGCATGATATCAGTACTA
Organism: Python bivittatus; assembly: GCF_059951505.1. NCBI lineage: Eukaryota > Metazoa > Chordata > Lepidosauria > Squamata > Pythonidae > Python > Python bivittatus. Next base: position 21,336,105 of record NW_028277058.1, on the reverse strand, counting down.
GGAACTTTTGAAAACTGTTGTAGAATATATAACAGTATATAATCTATACAATATATAGATTACCTGTTTAGAAAGCACTTGCATACAGAATTTTAAAACAGTGAGCAGTTTATCATAAACAGTGATGTCCTATATATGAATATCATTATATATACTGGAAATGGATACTTAAAATTACACAAGCCATATTCGTACCAAAATAAACAAACATACATAGGAATTGCACAGAGTTTTCTGCATATGAGCCTTCCTGGGAAATGCATTTTGTATCAAGTGCCTTGTGATACTACAAGGAAATGCAATTATAAGTGAAAGCCAAAAGAACAAATAGCAGCAGCCGTTTTTCTCAAGAGAAACATGATTTACTTTGACACAAACATACTAGCTATGTGAGTGCTAGTATATAAAATGGTGTATTGCTACAGCTCTGAGTCTTTTGTCACTTTACATCTCTAGAAGATTGACGGACATTTAAAATTGCTAAATGAGCTGAAACAATTTAACTACCTGAATTTCCCACAGGTGTTGTTTAGTGAAAATATAAAAAGGCATAGTTCATAAAAATATTAAAAACAGCTAAGTTTTCTAGAAAACAAATCTTTTTGTGAATTGCCCAGGGATTTTCTTACAGATTTTTGGCAATGAACTACATAGCTTCCAGAAAATAATATAAATAAAGCATGCAGAGTCCTTAATGGAGTAGCTGCATGATGTTGTGATACTCTTTCAGAAGGACTGCATGATTGATTTTTTTAAAAAAATAACAATTTAAATATAATATCTATGTTCATTCAGTTCTTAAAAGTATAATCTGGATATTACAGATACAAATTATCTTGACAGAATCAGGTATGGCTTCTTAATGATGAACATGTTATAAAATCAGCGACTGGCTTCGATTGCATACACCACTCTCTTAAAAAAAAAAATGTGTTTAATACTATGCAATCAAATACAAAATTCAGTGACAAAGTATATAGACTTGTCTTGTCCTTTCAGTGCTTTAGGAACAGGCATGCAGAGAGTAAATGAATCTAACAGGGACAATTGTTTTCTGTATTGAATTTAATAGTTAACAGGATTTTTAGAAATGCTATTCTACTGTCACATTTGCTAATGAATTCTATTTTGATAATTTAAAATTGGAATTTTGTTGAATAATGCTACCGAAATTCTCTCTTCATTGCTTTTGGAGAACTACCATTTTTAATATCTGACAGGCTCTCAGATATTCCCAAATAAAGTTATAGAGTGGTAGACACATTAGCCTCTACAAGGTTTGAGAATTGCATGCTTACTACAGGAAGTAAATTCCTTTAGGTGCATTTATACTACTGATTATGTTGTGGCTATTTATCACCACCATTCAATAGCAAGGGTGAATCACAACTATATTGTTAAATATTATATTTGGTTAGGTTTTCTTTTTGTCTGAACTTAGTATTACAGCCTACTAGTATATTCTGCTTTATTACATATTCCAACTTACTCTGCAAGCAAATTTTATCTTTTTTGTACTAAGGGTGTATATGTGTCTGAGAAATATTATTTTCTTGCAACAAATTCTTATGGCTGGTCCTCATATGCAGTAAATGTTTCCTACTCAGAACTAAAGTTAGTTCTATAGTTTACACTATCAAACTTTTTATTTGCATAAAAGCCTACAAAAAATGCAAAGAATAACTGCTTCAGAAATTATAACTTTATTCCTACAACCTATTTGCCCTAGATCTGGATTCATCTTTCACAGTGTTGTGAGCCTGCTGCTGAGGCTCTAGGGGAGTCTGAAAGCAAAAGTATTATTTTCCAGTGGCAAACACAATAATATCTCCTATGCAAACTTCCTGTATCATATGGAGGAGAACCCTGGGAGAGGTTGGTGGCCTGTAGGGCTCCAATTAGCCCACTGCAGGATCACCCCCCTCCCATCTGGTTTAGGGATTCTGTGCTTCCATGACTATTTTTGCTCTGGTTCCTGGAAAGGGTAGAACTTTGCTGGTATAGCCTGTCCCTTCCCTTCCCTTCCCTTCCCTTCCCTTCTTGTTTTTGGTTCAGTAATGGGAATATCAACCTTCTGGAAATGTCTTCTAGTAGGTTGATATTCCCATACGTACAAGATGCTACTGCAGTCAGGCAACAGATTGGGGGTCTCTTGAAAAGGCAGAAAATTGCTGATAACTTGTTTATCATATTTTAATACACATATACTCTCTCTGTGCACATTAGCTTGCTTGTGGGACTTCCTGCCTCCCATGATGGCTTTTGGCTGCTGGGGAGGAAAAGGCAGCAGATGGACAAGCCCAAGGTGGTAATGGTGAGAAGGCAAGGAAAAGGCTCAAAGGGACAAACTGGGCTCTACGCACTACACATGCAGTGGAAAAGACATTCCATGCTACTTTTTTCCAGTCCTAAAGGGAGAAGGAAATTGGCAGGGGAGGGTTGCTGTCCACCCAGCACTTGCTTCTTCTAGAATGGAAAAAAGCAGCCCCGAACCCCCACTCCCAGTGCAAGTGCTGTTTTTTTCCCCAGACTAGCACTACCAATCACTGCACAGAAAATGATATGTGTGAACTTTTGTGCAGGTAGCAGTTGTACTGATCTTGCCGCAGAGGTGTGATAAAAAGATCACTCAGGGATAGGAGGAAAGCCCATTGACGTGTGTGTGTGGAGGAGCCCCATGTTTGGACTTCTGAAGTGCTGAGAGAAGCCAGGCATTGATAGTGCAAGGCTGAATCTCTCCTTGCATCATGGAATGACAGACAGAGGCAGTCTTGTTCTATTTCATCTCCAGATTCAGCTCTCTGAGGCATAGGATCTATTCTAGATAGCTTCCTCTTTTGGGATGCAAGAACTGTATAGTTAATTAGTACTGCCACACTAAAAAAAAAAGTGACTAAATATTTAGTGATAGTTTCTCAAGGTAACAAGGTCAGAGGAGGTTAATTATGTAAATCTGGTGTTTGTGTCCAGAAAAAATTACTAAAGGAGTAAACAAGACTTTAAACTGAAAATATTTTAAAAAGAATTTACTACTCATTAAAGGTTTGGCATTAATTTGTCACTTAATAATTATGTGTCTCCTTTCAACATTCTCTTTGATCAGCCCCATGAAATAATATGTTTGCAAACTAGCAAGTTCAGACAGCTGTGGTTTTAGGTGAACAGAACTCTGTGGAGATACACTTCATGAAGTTAACTAAGCCTTTTTCCCCCCACAGTTAATATAACTAACAGTCAGAAAACTTGTTCCTCTTTCTTCCAAGAAACCACTTCCAGGAAAATGTTTCCTCTGCTTTTAAAATGAAAAACAGATACAGCAAAAATGTAACTGAGAAACAATAGACTGATTGGCATCAGGTACTGTAGGAATTAAATATCTTTAACTTGACTTAAAAATTGGCTTATGTAGTATTATTTGCTATCCAGAAATACTCTGTAAATTATTACTGTTGCTCAATTTAAAAAAAAGTATTGAACAGTTTATTACTGTCAAAGCAATTCGGTTTAGACATCCTAGCTGTGAGTGCATTTCTCTTTTGAGAAAATAATTGTCATAGACATCCATGACACAATCCTTTTTAACTTTCTCTAAGGTATGGAGGGGATAAAGAAATACAGGAACGTTCCATGTTACATTGCATTACTTTTTTTTTTGGTATGTTTTTTTTCTAGCTGCTGTCAAATTGGTTTCAGATATGTCTGCACAGTTTTATTCCAGATGCTTAATTATGAGGCAGATCCACTGCTTATAAGAGAAGGAAATCTCAATCTATGTTAATTGCCCTTATGCAGCAACTCAGAGACTCCTGAAGCTTATAATGAGTTTTCAGCTCTGTCACTGAAATTAGGGAATGAGTTCTCAGTGATTTACTTATCAGTGAACTGGCATCATGTTTTTATGTGAAATAATCTCTTGTTTCTTTCAATTCTGGTTATTCAAATTTTGGTGGAAAAAAAAACCAAACAAGCAACCAAAAACATTATTTGATTATCCCAAGGTATTTTGCTGCTGGAGTCAGAGGAGCCACTGTCACTCTTATCCCAAATCAAGATGCATAATATTCTAAATCAGCCAAAATACTTTATCACATTCAGCATAACAACAGGATCGTAAAACATCCACAGGTATGTCTTCCTCCCCCAGGACTTTAACAATTTAGTCAATAATCAATTATTTCTTTCCTTTTCATGTTATCCAATATCTCCTGCCTCAGCTGATAGCTTTACTCTGTCTACTGATAGTCAGCCCATCATCCCTTGATCTCAAGTTGTTTTTATTCCTTCTCCTTGCCTCCCTCCACATTCTATCAGCCTTTCCAAATGTGGAGCCTTCTCTGGGTGTTGGAAGTTAGCCAACGTATAATAATGGACGTCTGGAGGACACAGGGATCAAGGAGATGATGTCTTCAGTTAATGCCTTGATTATACTCTGCAAATGTTTCCTGTACACTTTGATCAGAATATGCACAAGGAAATATTCTTCCTGGAAATAAGCCAGATCATTTTGTCTATAATCTATTTTTCCCATTACTCAATTGAAAGAGAAATCTATTTGGGTGGACAGACTCAGGATGAATCATAAAATGTGACCTTTGCACAACAACAACAACAACAACAACAACAAAGTACACTGATATTTTATCATAAACACAGATACACACACTCTCTCCCTTTTATCTACAATGTATTAAATATGTAGCCTCTGGTTCCTGTTAACATCAGCCAGGCCTTTTCATGTAAGTTTACTTTAGGCTGTAATTTATCTTTGAGAATTATGGATGAAATAAATTTACCAAAATTCAGAATAACATTTTCTACATACAGTGCAGAATTAAATACAAGAGCAATAATGCTATTCTTGTTTTTAAAAGGGGATGAGAGGCAGGAAACAGATTTCTAAATTGTCTTTCATGGTAGTAGTAAAATTGCTTCTTTTTTATTATGTGTCATCAAAACAGCGCTGACTCTTAGCGACCACACAGATAGATTTTCTTCAGGATGATCTGTCCCTAACCTGGTGTTTCAGGTCTTCCAGTGATGTACCCATTGCTGCAGTAATTGAGTCTATCCACCTTGCAACTATCATCTTCTTCTATTTCTTTCCACCATTCTCAGCATTATAGACTTCTCCAGAGAGCTGGGTCTTCACGTAATGTGTCCTAAGTAGGATAATTTTAGCCTGGTCATTTGTGCCTTGAGTGAAAACTCTGGTTGATTTGTTTGATGATCCATTTGTTTGTTGTCTTGGCTGTCTATGGTATTCTCAGGAGTCTTCTTCAACACCAAAGTTTAAAAGCATCAGTACTCTATCTTGCTTCTTCAAAGTCCAATTATCACTTTTATAGAGTGTCACAGAAAATACATTTGGTTCCACCATTCTGTAAATATAGATAAATTACAGCATCTGAATATCTTTTCACTTGGTAGAGCAGTCTTCATGGCTGCTCTACCAAGTGCTAGTCTGTGGCATATTTCTTGACTGCTTTTTCCTTTACTGTTGATGGTTGATCCTAAAAGGCAGAAGCTATCTACCACGTCAATACCTTCATTATAAATTCTAAGGCTGATTGTTATACCTGTTGTCATTAATTTGGTCTTTTTTTATATTTAATTTTAGGCCCATTTTTTTCATTGTGCTCCTTGACTTTTATTACTAGAGCTTGCAGATCTTTTGCATTTTGGGCTATCATAGTCGTGTCATCAACATAGTGCAGGTTATTGATGTTTCTTCCTCCCATTTTAATGTTATAACTTCCTCATTTTTGGTATAATTTATATTAAATATTATATAATTACAATGAAATATACTGAGAATTTTATAATTCTAGCAGCAACAGCCTGATAGTTCTTTCTGCACAAAATTTTCAGAAATTCCAGAGAATATTTTTGTCCAAGGTCTCAGAATAGGACTGGTATTATCAAATGGCACCTGAAACAAATTTAGAGGGGAAAACATAACTGACTTCTGAAGATTCCTCTCATGGAAGTCATCTGTGTACTGTCAGTAAAAGTTCTTTCTAAAAGGCACAAGAAAGACTCAGATGTTCATAGCCAGCCTAAATCTCATTGACATCAATGGGAATATTGGCTCCATAAAGACTGAAACCATTTTTTGCCTAGTGTGAGGTCTTTGCAAATTTGTGCCAGTATTCTGGAAAGAGAGGATAGCAAAATGAACTTTAGAGGAGCAACTAGCTTGAACCTGGCACATCTGGGTTATAATGGGGAGGAGGAAGTATCAGAACTCATATACCTTTCAACTTACACACTGCTGTATAAAGCTATAGTGAGTCAAATCCATGTGAACTGTTCTGTTTTAGCTTGCAAGCATTCATTTCAAATCAGAATCTGGCTATAGCTTGTACATTTTTTGTATTATGGACAGATACTTATATTGTTATTTTTTCTTTAAAAAAATAGTATGTCTGTCCATAATATCCAAAAAATTGTTCCAACTTTACAGAATTAAATGTTATCAATTGTCATGATGAAACATTTTAATCAAAGTCTTTTAAATGTACAACTTTACAACTTCTATAAAAATAAAGTCATAAAAGTGAAAAAATTGTTTTGAATGCATCTGCCACTGATATGGCCATTCAATTAAATGGATCATATAGGAAGGAAGGAAAAAATTGTTCCTGGGATATAGCCAGGAAAATCCTATGACACTTTGATAACTCCATGTGGTCTTGATCAAGCAGTTCAGAACTCTAGAAAATCCCAAACCAGTAAGAATGAAAGCAGTATACTCAGTACATCAAAGAACCATTAGATATTGTACTGTATGTGAAGGATCAGTCCTAAATTACAGGTAGTCCTCATTGAGCAACCACTTGTTCTGCAACCGTTCAAAGTTACAATTGTGCTGGATGAGGGGACTTATGATGGGTCCTTGTAGTTGCAGCTGTCACAGCATCCCTGTGATCATGTGATTGCAATTCAGGTGCTTGGCAACTGGCTTGCAATTATGACATCACAGTGTCCTGCAGTCATGTAATTACCATTTGCAACCTTCACTGTTGGCTTCCAATAAGCAAAGTCAATGGGGAAGCTGGCAGGAGGTTGCAAATGGTGATCACGTGACCGCAGGACGCTGTGACCATGTGGGATTTGCCTAACAGTGGCAATTGGGGTTGCTGCATCTGCTGTCATAAGTCAGCATGGTCATGTGACATCATGCTTTATGACCGTGTTGCTTAGCAACAGAGTTGCTGGCCCCAATTACCATTGTTAAGTGAGGACTACCTGTATGGTGTTAAAAGCAGCTACATTCCAAATTGGGCCATCATGTAGCCCAGCCCTCTTTGAGGGCCTTCAATAACATTGATACTGAACCATACTGAGAGCCTTCAGTAACATTGATCATGGTATTGTTCTAAACTGACTTAGAGGTTGGAAGTAGAGGGCAGAGTTTTATGTTGGTTCTCCCTCCTAGAATGGTTCCAGTTAGTGTTGGCGGGGGGAGGTCTAGCCTTAGCTCTATGTTCTACTGGGTGCCTTAGGGGTCTCTCCACTCCTATTTATCATCCACATGAAACTGGTTCAGGTCATTTGTCAGCACAGGGTTGATAATTATCAGTATCTCTGCCCTGGGCCATCCAAGTGATGCTATCAAGATTGTTTCCTAATGCCTGGGGGCTGTCAGTATCTGGTTGGGGAAGAACACATATCAACTCAACCCAAGCAAGGCTGAGCAGCTGTGGATTTAAGGGTTGCTCAGACCTGTAGACCTTCCACTGGAAACTGTAGCTGGGAAAGCATTCCCCCAAGCAGACTTGGTGCACAATTTGGGGGCTCTCCTGGCCTCTTGGCTCCTGCTGAACAAGCAACAGACAATTGTAGCCAGGAGGGCCTTTGCAAAATTCCATCTTGTGCACCAATTACACCTGTTTCTGGATCAGAAGGCTTTGTCACTATGTCTTAGTCCTGCCTGGTAGGGCTATTGCAATATGCTCTACATGGAGCTACTCTTGGAAAGCACTGCAGTGTCTCCCAGTAGGCTTCTGAGTGCAGTTCAAGGGGCTGGTTTTCACCTTCAGCACAGGGCTAGGTTACCTGCAGGACCTCCTGTCTCCAGTGGCTTCATCCAGTTCTGGCAGAGCAGGCGCACTCCAGGTCCCTTCTGGGTGGCTAAGGGCTCTTTCCACTCCTATTTATCATCCACATGAAACTGCTTGTTGAAGTCATTTGTCAGCACAGGGTTGATAATTATCAGTATCTCTGCCCTGGGCCATCCAAGTGAAGGCCAAACTATCAAGATTGTTTCCTAGTGTCTGGAGGCTGTCAGTATCTGGATGGGGAAGAACAATGTCATCTAGTGGGACCAGGAGGTATGCCTTTTTGTCACCGCACCCGCCCTATGGAGCAGCTCTCACCTGAGATTGAGATTGGCCTCCCAGGCCTGGCTTTTTCCTCAGACTTTGGGCCAGGATGTTAGTGAAACCCAGTATGTACAGTATGCTCTGTTCTGTGTTGTATGACAGTTTTGTGAAGAGACTGGAGTGTTATTATTTTATAAAAAATGTGCTGACTTACAGCTTTTATGCTGTGTTATTTTGTCTATGTGCTTTATTAGCCGCCCAAAGTTATGTGGTTAAGATGGGCACTCCCATAGATTCATTTCAATAGTAAATTAATAATAATAATTTTCATCAGCAGAAATGCAGCACCATGGAGCAGAAATGCCTTATTCTTGCAGCAAGATTTAGATAATCTTCTACTCTTCTGATGCTAATCTCCTGACCAGACCCTTTATTTTTGTAAATTACTGCTAGTTACAGGATTTGGCTGTACTGCATACAAATGTAATAAAATTAATAAAGTGTTTTAAAATCTTTTCTTACAGCCCCTATGCAAAGGCTAGGCTATGGGTTAATATTTAATTCTTATAACATTTCAAAGTAGATAAGGCTGAGAGAGAAAGAGGAAACCATCCCTTGTTAACTAATATTATTGGCTGAATGGAGCAATCCATTTTTGAAAGTTTCTCCTAATGTCCCCATCGTTAGTTGCTTTCTAAATATACGGACAGGGAACAGACAAGAAAAGGCTATTACTCACTATCTATTAAAAAAACTTCCACACAGCCAAATAATCTGTGTGAAGCTAAATATTTGTATCCTTGCTTATAATGTATTGGTCATAGAGATTATGTAAGCATTATGAAAAATGTTGTGTGTGTGTGTGTGTGTGTGTTTAGTGATTACTGCAGTTTCAGGATAAAAGTAAAGTGCTGCAGTAAGTATAAGTTGTGGATACTGGTCTAACTTTGTCCAGTTCGCAGGCAGAGAGATTTCAAAGCCAAACTCCTCTCACACACATCTAAAATTGAGGGGGGAAATGTCTGGGTGATGAAAAGTTCCTGCAAAAAATGAAGAGTATGAGATTTCAGAGACATAAGAATTTTCTTGGTAATCACCATTTCACATAACTCATACTAGCCTCTTGAGTTCAGGACTTTTGCCTCATTCCAACTAGGCTGAGTGGTGGAACCCTTTGCAAGCAGTCTCATGAGAACTCCACAGAGCAAGCAAAAACAAAGTTAATGAACTCATGATTCTTCGAAACCATTGGAAAACAACTGAGTGGGGTCAGGATTTCTTCCAAAACATTCACTGGCAGTAATGCAATTTCAACAATCCCTTTCTGTGCAGGGGATGTCAAACATCCTTTTGCCAGAGGTTAAAAGAACCCTGGACTGGCTTTCAAAGCCTGCAGTGCATCCCACAATAGATACTTCACATATTCTGAAGAAATGGTCATGACAACGATCAAAGGGCTTTTTTTTTCAAGTTCCCAGAGCAGTGACAACCTCTAAAGGCAAATGGGGTCCAGAGGTACCCCTGGTACCCCAAAGGTACCCCAAATTGCTGGCCCTTAAATGTACATGCTTTACATTATGACAATATTTGTCCTTTGGCCTCTGAGCCATATTTTTAGTAAATTAGGGTTATACATTCCATACTGTAAATCTGATGTTCTGTAAATAATACGCTGGTTAGGAAAAATGCCCACAACAACAACTGGGTATATAACATTGATTATCTGAAGTCAGGAAATGCAACACTTTTATTTGAATAAATAAAAATGTGATGCACATTAAAGAAAGAATAACACATTTTCCAAAATATTGTAGAATGTTAATTTTTGAATATGCATTTCTTAATCCAGTCTTTACAATATATACAGTAAGCAAAGGTTTAAACAGATGTGTCCATGATTATATGAAGCCTCAATTTATACATAGTCTGGTATTTTGTGTTTATCCTTCTTTTTTCATACCCAAACATGTCTGTTCCTATACATATCTATTTAGTAATATGTCTCATTGAATTTATAGGGATTTATTTTAGATGAGTAAGTGTAGCTGCAATTCATTCTCAGTTAATATTACCTTTCTTTTTCTTTTCTTTTCTTTTTCTTTTCTTCTCATTTCTTTTCTCTTTTCTTTTTCTTTTCTTCTCTTTTCTCTTTTCTTCAATTTTCTCTTTTCTCTTCTCTTCTCTTCTCTTCCTTTCCTTTTTTTTTTTTTTTTTGTGCTTTTTTGACTCCTGGCGATTGCCTGGACTAGTCCCTGCAGTTTTCTTGGCAAGATTTCAGAAGTGGTTTGCCATTGCCTGCTTCCTAGGGCTGAGAGAGAGTGATTGGCCCAAGGTCACCCAGCTGGCTTCATGTCAAAGGCAGGACTAGAACTCATGATCTCCTGTTTCTAGCCTGATACTTTAACCACTACACCAAACTGGCTCTCAAATTGCAGTAGACATAAGAATTAGTTCAAGGACTAAGGTCCAACATCTACAAAGTGAACATAAGTTCTACTATGGAAAATGATTTATGGAGAACATGTGTGAAAAAGCTATATAAAGTAATGTAAAATCTACATATACAAGTGGTGGATCCAAGATGGCAATAGAGTGACAGTTCTGTAAAGAGCTCTTGAGCTTTTATTCATTTTAGTGCTTTTATTTAGCTTTATCCAAGTAGTTTTAGTAATTAGTTTGCTATCTTAACTTCAAACAGTAATCAAGGATGCAAAATTATAAAGCAGGAACAAAAAAGAATTTGAAAAGAAAGATTAAAAGGAGGCACAAACCGGAGATCCAGCCTAGAGGAAACCCCAAACAAGACAAGGCTGCAATGACTTTTAGGCAACCAAGGATGAAGGACCTGCTCCAGCTTAAGGGCACAGCGTGTAAGGTTCCTTCTCCTGCTCCCCTTGTAACCTCCGTTAACAATTCTTACTCCTCTTTGGACTGGGAAGTGGATGATTGCCCTTAATCTGAAAATGAGGCTCCACTCGGAGATAGAGGGGAGGATGGTGATGGAGACCTGGATCTGGCTGCTAAAAATTGCCTCTTAACAGCTCAAACAGTCATTGCTATATTTGATCAGCTTCTGGATGCTCACAAAAAAATAGACAAATTAAAGACTTTAATAGTAAAGCATATCTCCAAATCAATTAAGGAAACAAACAGCAACTCATACATTCCAAAATTTACCTCTAACCCACGGACAGTAGAGTCTGTACAAAAATTTTCAGTTAAGGAAGATATTGGGGAGAAACTAATCTTGCAGAGACACAGGATCTTGCTTCAAGTTGCTGATATGCTTTTGAATAAGGGCAGGTGGCATAGTAGACAGGTAGTACTAAACTCCCTTTCTCAAATTCTTCGATGTAGGGTATACTCTAATAAACTTATAGAAATCTCCTGGCTTCCTAGCAGGCATGGATTTAAAAGGATAATGTTAACTCTTAGGCAGCTTACTTTTCCATCAATGCTTTTCAGACTTAAGAACTGTTTAAGGAAGTTCCATATTCTGCATATACAGGTGGTGAAAAATATTCTTAAACATGAGACTAGACTTCTGAATAATGTAATTTAAATTAATGTATTATATTAAAATCAAAGATTATCATTAATGAAGAATTAACTTTCTTCCCATTCTTCTTATTAATGGTTTCGTATAACTAAAGAGCAACCTCATGTTATTCATGTTTCATTAAAAAATAAAATCACTGGAAAAACATTCTGGGAACAATATATACATTTTCTTATTTCACTGAAACTTTGAAAAGGAAGCAAATTCTAATAAAAATGTGTTCATCATAGCACTATTATTTTTGAAATTCAATATTTTTACTGGGCTAAGTGGACCAATGGTATAAAGCATTTTTTCATGTGTCTGTACAACTAATTGTTTGGAATTCTCATCATATTCTTGTAATGGAATAATTGGTTCCCAGTTCTGGAATCCTGCTGAATATGATTTACTATGGCAAATGAAACTGGCTGAAATACAAGTACCAACCTACAGCCTATTGATTTGTATGCAGATTGCTATAAAGTCCATATCCTATAATATTCACACCCACTGTTTAATGAATACTGCCCAAAGAAAGGACAATAATTATACTTCTTTTTTTTTTTTTTGCAAATGGCTCCATGTCATAGGCCTGTGTGGGAACTATAGGCTTTAATTTCAATACTTTCCCATCCAGCCCTGTGAAATAGAATCTTCCGCATTTTTCCCCATAGGTCTAATTTTCCCTCTGACTAATCAAGACAAATGAAAATATTTGCTGTCGATGTTTTTTTAATACAATATATATATATATATATGAATGATGTGAATTGCTTCAGATTATCTTCCCTTCTGTTAAGAAAGCCTACATTCTTTATTCCTTTCCCTACTTAAAACTATTGCAAAAGATTTTGATAACACATCAACCTGAAATTCTTGAAACCTATGTGCGGTTTCAACAGTCCCAATCAGATATGGAATTATAAAATGTAACATGTTAATATGAGTAGAATGTTTTTAAAAAGATCAAAACATTGGTAAACATAAAAACCTGTTCCTCCCTGAGTGATTTGGAAGTTTTATTTCATTTTCCCTTTTCTATTTTCAGTAAGGACAAGAAAGCAAAACAGATAGCTTTGTGGTATTTTTATTGGCCTCTCTGAAATAAAAAGGGACTTTCTCAAGAAAGAACTATATTTTGCAAGTTTTCCAGATATTTGAAGAATCAAAAGTAAAAATAGATTTGGATATCTTTTTAATAAAACTTAAAAAAAAAAGAATAAAGAGATGCATCTAATCCATATGTTCAGTAGTGTACATCAGTGCATTATGGTGCAATCTACTTAAATAATCTTGCTCTAAAAACAGATTTCTCCACCCACCCCCTTCAAGATGTATTGGACATTGATTTCCATCATTCCCCAGATACTGGCCATGCTTGTTGGGGATCACTGAGTTATAATCCAACTGTCTTGTGGTGATTTATGTTACTATTTTCTCTGCTGTAGACTGCATAATACATTGTATTAGGAAGGCCTTGGATACCCACATATTAAGTGAGGAAAAAGAATCTGTTGAGCTTATTTATATTCTTACAGATGCAATAGAATGCAAATTAACTGAGGTATAACATATATGTGCTTTAGTCTTCAATCCCAAACTTCCAAATGTAAAAACAACATGACTAAACAATTAGTGATTATTTTCATGGACTGCAGAAAAAAATAGAGGGGAGAGCTACAGTTATAATTAGTGTGAGTTACATAGTTATACGTTAGGGATGTGCAAAATATTCTGTGTTAGGAACTATTTCATGCACAGAACACCTAGCTTCAAATGGTGTGTGCATGAAACAAAACGTATATATTTCAGATGTTTTGTTTTGGACATAATCTGGAAAGCAAATATTCCATTTTGTTTTAGTCGCTGTGACTGAACATTGTCTTGCCTCTTGATTAAAGAGTTACCTTTTTATTCTCGCATCTGAGACAAAACAGCAGGAGGGGACATCCATATCCCCACTGCTGGGCTTGGACTCTGAAGTAGGGTGACTTGGGTGGAGTTTGCAACAAAACAGCTGGGATTTAGAAATCAGAAGGCAAAGCGAAGAAGACATTCTGGATCTAACTGTCATTGGAGAAAGAGTGATTGGTGACAAGAAAGCAAGCTACAGAAGAACTTGGTCAGTACTTAATGGGCACTACTTCCAAGAGTGACTGGTGGTAAATATTTGGTTGCCTACCTGCATCCACATCCCCAATCTCATTTTATTTTGGTTTATTACTTTTAGTTTCAGTTTTGATTTAGTGTAGTACAGTAGTAGTATGGGTCGGTGCTCTAATTGCCCAGCTTTAGCTGGTGCATCAGCTGCAACCTTTTTTTTTTAGGATGAAAGGACCTTCTGACAGTGACTCATGCCCTCATCGCCACCCATCTAGACTACTGCAATGCATATTACATGGGGCTACCTTTAAAAACTATCCAGAATTGGTACAGAACATAGCAACCTTGGTGCTTGCTGGCAGTCATCACTGAAAATAGGTGACATCTGTATTGAGAGTCCTGAATTGGAAGCAATTTAAAGTGCTTGGCATCAGGTTACCTACAGAGCCAACCTTCCCTACAAAAGTCAGCCAAACCTTTTTTTGAGGGTACCAGGAGAAGCAACTGATCATTCTCCACTTCTGGAAAGTCAGAGGGGCTGATGCTTTGAAAGGCTGGTTTTTGGTGTTGGTGCCAGCCATTTGAATGGTGTTCCACCTGAGGTTAAATCTGCTCCTACTTTGGCCACCTTTCAGAAGATACTGAAGGCCAAGCTGCACCAGAAGGCATTTGGGCTGTGATGCCCCTTTATTTGGTATTATATGTTTTAGGATTTTTAGTTCTTTTCTTCACTTTTGTCTTTTTGCTTTATTGTATTTGTAAGCTGCCAAGAGTCTATTTGATTGGGGTGGGATAAAAATCTAACAAACTAAAAGAAAACTATTCCCCTACCTCTGCCCTTGCTTTTGAAAACAGCCTCCTTCTGACTTAAAAACAATCCCCTCCAAAAAAATTCCTCTCTGTAAATAAGGCCTGTTAGCTTATTTGAGATAATTAATTCTTCCAATTAGTTTTGGATGAGTACGTTGAGACTGATATACACACATATACATAATAAATAAAAATCTTCATTTTTCTGTTTTAAAGTTTACCTACCTTTAAATCAATTCCCCTCTCCCCATTTTAGCATTAACAGGCAGTAGGTGCATTCTTACAATCATATATAAAGAACATATTAAACGTACCATGAGTGGAAGAGCAAGGAGCACTAAAAAGGTCAGGCCAAGATTTGCTGGTCTAGGGAGGCTGCAGTTGGTTCAATATTGGTGCATTTTAGTACCATAGTACTATCCTGAGCATGTGGGTTTTTAACCCATTTGCTAAAGTTTTTTTTTTCTTTTGTACTTCATATGTAAAAAAAGAAGAGTTGTTTTGCTGATGGTCCTCTCTCTTAGGATGCATCTCCTTTCTTCCTACCTGCCTACCAGGTAGAAATTGAAAATCTTTTTGTTTTTGACAGCTAGCCAGAAAAGGGTAAATCTGCAGGTTACACTTTAAATACTGGGATAAAGAGAGAGACAATCCATGTTCTAAACTGTCTGCAAGGTTAGGTTTAGAGGTAGACTGCACAGATTCAGAAGAGGAGGTTTCTTTTTAAACCTTTTTTAAAGCAGCCCCTTAATAAACTGACTGGAATTAATTTAATATTTCTACCAAGATGTCCTCCTACCTGGGAGGAGGTAATTGACTGAATGAGTTGTATCTTGTATAAGAGATCAAAAACACAGAGCCAACTTCTCTCTCATCACATTCTTTCCAGCTGCCCTATATCCTAAGGCTCTAAATTTTGCTCTAAATTTAAGAAAGTCTACATTTTGGCTGCAAAAAATCTGGGTGACCACATGATGGCAGCAGATATTTAAACCTTTCTGTATCTTTCAGTTGCCATTGGCTGTCCAATGTTTTTACAATCAAAGAGGCTTACCCTGAATTCAGCTGTTTCCCATGCTGGAATATCTGAAACAGTTTTGAGTTTCAGTTCATCCAAAGCCAGAACAAGTGAACTCTTCTGGATTTTTTGGCAACTGGACTATGGCCAGCCTGGGACAGAGCAATATAACTTCTAGAATATAATATTTGGTTTTTAAGTTTGGAACAAAACTCTTATTATTTCATGAATAACCCAATGCAGATAATACATACACACATGTAATGGAAGCACATTGATTTTGGGGAGTACATTCTGACAACTATGATGGTAAAGAAACTCTGTTACTTTACATAATCATTATTTTTCAATAAAGACATAGCTAGAAATAGATGATCTGTCCCTAATCCTTAGGAAATGTCCTTCAGCATTTCCAATGGTACACCCATCACCACCATAACACTTATAATTTGATTCAAGAATTATTTAAAAAATCAATAAAGAAATAGCACCTTTTCTTTCACACTTTTACCTCATATCCAGTACTGTCATGTCTAGTGAAATTTCAGAATATTAGTTGCAAATGATTTTATTCCAATCTCATTATAAGATCAACAATTCTCTTTCAGATATGATATCAGAGATTAACTTTGTATTTTATAAAATCTAAATGGGATCTATTTAACAAGAATTTAGTGCCATCTTCAAAGTCTAAAAATGCAGTTTGAAAAATAATGCATTCAAAATTTCAACTAATATAATGTGAACCTGATATACTGCAATAGGAAATAAGAAATTGGGAAGCTACAAATTGTTCTTAAGATTTTTCACTTAATTATCATGCAACATGGCTGCTCTAAAGCTTATGATGAGTGAAAATCTGATACATGGATGCTGCTCCTGGAAAAAGAAAAAAAAGTCCTTTGAAATTGAATACACTACTTGTGATTCATCCAGATGAAATGCAGATTTTCTCTTAAACTCCTAAGTGGAAAGTAGTTCTTTTCAAATGATCTTTTGTCCTTACATGTAGGAGGAAAGAGGAACCACAATTTGGAATGTTAATCACATAAAGAAGATGTTAACCTCTAATGGTCCAAATCAGCATAGGACTGTCTTTTCTAATCTGAGCCTTAAATTTTAAAATGCCAATCACCTAAACTTTGAAAATAAAAAGAGAAGCTGTATGCGAAAAATCCATGGAATCATAGGACCAATAGTATATATTGGTGGCCTATTAAATGTATTGTTGTAGCTATCTATCTAAACAACTTATAAGATTTTACCTAAGCAATTGTGCCATATTCTGTTAATATTTTAGGCCACTTTGCTCTGTATCTCTAAAGACATGGGTACAGGTTTATGGTTTTGCAATTAAGTGGAAAACAGAAATTTAGCAGTAATATAAATATGCAAAGTAGTGGACCATAGTAGACAGAAAGTGTTTCAATACAAGGTGGTACATAGGCATAATTTTCTACAAATGTTGGTAGGAAAATGTGGTAAGAAAGCTTGGTAAGAAAGTGTCAGGTTACAATAGAGTTGCATGTCCACACATCCAGTGATTGGCTGGATGGAATCAACAACCTGCAGTCCAGATGTGAGATCAAGGGAAGTGTGTCGTCTCCCTAGTGTGAAAATCCAGGATGTGACAGTTGATTTTACTAATCAAACCTACAGATCAGTCTTCCTTTCTTCTGTTTCATATTGGAATAAATGACACCACCAGAACAGGCCTGGAAAGAATATCAAGAAATTTTGAGGAGCTAGGCAAAAGGCAAAAGAGTTTGAAGCAAAAGTGAGGTTTTTATCCATATTTCTAACTGAATGTCATGGACTGAAGAAAAAACAGTGTTCTGGAGGTCAATCACTGGCTCAAAGGATGGTATCATCAAGAAAATTTTGGATTCCTGGATCATTGTCTACACTATCTGTAAGAAGGGCTTCTGGTGAAAGAAGGGATGCATCTCACAAAGACTGGGAAGAATGTGTTTGGAAGACATCTGACAGGCTTTAAACTAAACCTGGAGGGGAAGGAAAACTAACACCCAGAACCACATTCAATGCATAAGCCAAAAGACAGTATATGTACAACAAGGATAGAAGGGTAAGAAGGAAGGGGTACTCAGGAATGTACTGGGTTATGCCACAAGCAAACCTAAGAACAGCACTAATGGGCTCAGATACTTGTAAACCAAAGTGCAAGCAAAGGGAATAAACAGGGAGAACTTGAATTAACAGAAGAAGAAGAAGGTCAAGGAGATCCTCGGTCCACAAGTTGGAGAAAATGGCAAGGTAGCAATGGACAACAGAGAGAAAATTGAATTTCTTTATTCCTATTTTGCATCTGTCTTTTTGCAAAAGTAAAAAGAGGTCCAAGAAATTCAAATGAAAATAGGGTTAGAACTCAATGCACATGAAGAGAGATGTGCAGTGGGGTACTTCAGGGTTCTGTCCTTGGTCCAGTGTTCTTCAACAGTTTTATAAATGATAAGGATAGAAGGGATGCTCAGCAAATTTTCAGATAATACCAAGTTGGGGTGACAGCTGACACTTCAGAGGAAAGGCTAAACGTTTAAAAGGATCTTGATGGACTGGAATATTGGGCTCTAATCAACAAAATGCTGCTCAGTGCCATTGTTCTACACTTCAGTAAGAAAAACTAGATGCACAGTTACAAAATAGGCAGCAGCTGTGTGAAGGATCTAGGTGTCCTGGTAGACCACAGAGTTAAGTATGAGTCAGCAGTGTGCTGCAGCTGCCAAAAGAACCAGTATAATCTTGGAATGCATTAACAAGTTCCTGTCAAGATTACAGGAATTTCTGCTCTAGGCTGCATCTGGAATGCTGTATCTTGTTTTGATTGCCATAATACAAAAAGAATACTGAAGAACCGGAAAAAGTGCAAAGAAGAGCAACATAGATGGTGAGAGGCTTGTAGCCTAAATCCTATAAAGAATGGTTAAAGGAACTGGGTATGTTTAGTCTAAAGAAGAGAAGACTAGGGGGAGATATGATAGCAGTCTTCCAATGCTTGAAGGGCTGTCCCAAGGAAGAGGGTATGGATTTGTTTTCGTTTGGTTTTGCTATTTTGCTCTTCCGGTCACTTGTATCTTCTATATGCTGGTTTTTATATTTGGGAATTGGACAGTCTATAAATTAAGTGATAGTGCCATGCTTAAAGCAGTGTTTCTCCACCTCAGCAACTTTAAGATGGGTGGACTTCAATGCTGGCTGGGGAGTTGAAGTCCATATCTTAAAGCTGCTGAGGTGGAAAAACGCTGGCTTAAAGCACAGCACTGAACTGATTGCCTATTAGTTTTCAGGCGAAATAAAAAGTTCTGATTGTTGCCTTAAAATCCCTACATGATTTAGATACAGGCTATTTGAGAGAATCTCTTTTTCTGTATGAATCTCCACCCTTATGGAAAACATGTGAAGAGGATTGTGTACAGCTGCTGGGAACTGACCTGGTGATAAATCAGGCCAGTCCCTTCTATGTAACTCTCCCAGCTTTTTGGAATTACTGTTGGGGCCTAAGTTACTGATTAGTTTTTTAGAAGGTCAACAAGGCATGTTTTTGAACAAGCTTTTTAACTGTAATGTTTTTGGTTTACAGGTTGTAATTGTTATTCTAACAGCTTTTAATCCTTTAATTTTTTTAATTGTAAATTGCTGAGAGACTTCAGGTGATTGACAGTCTCCTGAGCTACATAAATAAATATTTCAATGCAAAACAACACAAATATACAATTGCATAAAAATAGCAAAAAGTAACAATTAGTTACTTGAAATGCCAATTTTAAAACCAAGAAGTGTATTCTGTATGAATTGTTTAAAAGGTCTGATTGAACAAAATTGTATTTTGGGGCACTGAGAAGAATACTTCACCAAAATGCTAGGCAAATTTATCTGGAAAATCTGTTCCATACATTTGAGGACCTGCCCTGAAAAGGTTTTCTCCATGGGTGCTATCAGCCTCATTTCATGAAGCAACAATGCTTTTGAAGAAGACTGTTAGTTAAAGGTTATGCATTTTAAGAAAAATGTTGCAAGCCATTTCAACATTTTGATTTTAAAAGTCATGTGAGATAAGACAGTCTTTCATATTTATATGTGTGTCTGTGTGTGCGTAAGAGGGAGGTAGAGTGCCAGAATCTGCACATCCTGTTGGTTAAGCTATGGATTGACCCAGTCAAATGCTGGGATCGTTTCACCTGGTGCGAAGAGCCAAAATCACACACAAGTGGGGAAATTGCAGCCTGTTTATTCTGTACAGCAATAAAGAGGCACTCTTGGGAACCAGGTCACAAATCGAGAGTCCCAATATACAAATTAGCAGAGTTTTTATACACTTGTGAAAACAAAAGCACATGATCATTAGCAAGCAATAGGCAATAAACTGAGTTATTCAACATCCCTGGTTGGGCAGACCCTTGTCAATGGTGGGCTTCTTGCTAAGGCATTGCAGCCCCCTCCCCTTCTGTCCTTGGTTGATAAGGACTAGAGAGTGCACTTTAGCTTATCTAGTCAGGAAAAAGGGAGTTGGTCTTGAGTTTAAGGTTTATTTGGGTCAGGATGATATGGGGTTCCTGGTAACAGCAACCACACGGTTATTCCAAGAATTTTGCAATGTAGGGTAAAGGGGCTTCAGGAGTAAAAGATGGACAAAATGGGGTTTCTCTGGCTCAAAGTTCAAGCTAACTATGCCAGTCCATCAATCCCACCAAGCCATAAGGTGATTTCTTTGGATCTGACTTAAGTTGCCATTGTGGTTGATCTTTCATGCCTTGGAGTAATATGTATAAAACTGTTGAATAACTGTAATTTATTCAACAAACCATAGTTAAATAAAACCAAGCCTAATGTATGAACCAGAACCAGGCCTAATGTATGAACCAGAACAACCAGTCTTTGGAAGGGAGGAGATGATGCTTTTCCTCCTATGGCAAATCAATGTAACTGCCTTACATAAATTGTGCAAACTCTACCAGCTGCTTTCAGTTGCAAAGTATAAAACATATGAGTACTTGTGATGTACTTATGTAATAATGTTTCTAGTAGTTGAGAGACTGGAAGTTTTGCACTAGTACAGTGGTACACAGAGAGGAAAGGGATAGGCAGCATGGGGCCTACAGGCACTTCTGTGCTGCTGAAGGCCTCCCTTGATGCCCACCTATCTTTTTTTAAAAACGTTAAAGGAATCTTTTTTAAAAAATATGTCAAAATAAATAAATAGTTTGTAAACTGGCATGCTACAATTCAAAAAGCATCCTTTATCCTGATATTTATTTGCAACAATATATTGGGATCTAACAAAGGCCTCCATGGGATGATAAAGGACAATGCTGGGACTGTTTTTCATTCTGATAAATGGCTGTTTTATGATAGCCTGCCCATCATGGCAGCGTCAACCATTTTGCTAATTGGTGTCTCCTATGCAGACATTTTAAGCATCCACTACAAGCTGTCAACATTTTATATGTACTTCCAGCCAATTAGATTGATTATTCCTTGGTTAGGTGTTATCTTCTGTCGCTGTATCTCTAATCCAAATCATCTCCCCCCACCCCCCACCATGCCCAGTATTTGATTTCATAAGAAGAAAAAGGTATTAAGAGATTGAACTATAGATCTCCTATCTTGTGAAACAGTGTTTGTAAAATGCTAGAAAAAAGTCCTCTCTTTTTGTTTGGCCAAGTGAAATTGTTCATCTTTAGTTGTACTGTATTACTGAAGCTTCATTTGTCTGAATCAAATCAAAAACTCAAAGCGAAGATGTGAAAGTAGATGTGATTGTGAGTTCAGCATATTCTGAAGCTGAGTTGTGCGATGAGAAAAGGAGAACTGTGAGCATAATTGAAGAAAAGCATTCAAAGAAAAGACTACAATAACATTTATGTGCTATGCTGAGTTCAAGAAGGGAGAAGTAGGAGGTATCTCTTTTTCATATTGGCCATGGGAGTGAAAACTCAGAAAGTATGAGAAAGAAGAGAAAGAGGACTGTCCAGTCTGACAAGGTCATGATGATCTTGGTAAGGATTTTTCTCTGTAAAAGTTAACAAGCTCTTCAGCGAAGAACAAAATGGAGGTAGAAGTGGGAGGTATGTGTGACCTGCCTGGAATATGTACCTCTGGTACCTTTCAAAAACCTAGCCAGTAAATGTAATGTCTTTTTGAACTTTCTGAGTTGTAATTAAAACAGAACTTATTTAGATATCGTAATAAATGTCAGAAACAATGAATTAACATTATTGGTAATTCTTATCATTATTAGACCAGAGAGAGATATCAAAAACATTTCCTCATTTGCCTGAAAATTTTAAAGGCAAACGAATCCTTTTGGCACGGCTAATGTCCAAACTGATTCCACATTGTTTTTCCTTTGCAAACAGATGGGTGGTCCTTCCTGGAATGTTAAGCCACACTGGGTCTTTTCGTTTTGATTTTGCATGGTATGAGCCCAGCCCTATGCTTTGCAAAAACTTTTAACCTTAATGTGAACGTGAACCCAGTCAATTGCAGACCAATCAACAAACTAGGGTGAGCAAAGCGTAATCAAGACTAATGTGTGAATACATCCAAACATGGGAATGGAACAGGGTTCAGGAGCACTTTGCTGCCTGAGATGAAGCAACAAATGGTACTCCTTCCCCTCATTTACTCAGTGCATAATGCTTCAAACCAGCCAAATAATTTTGGCACATGAGACAGAAGATATGAC
Organism: Python bivittatus; assembly: GCF_059951505.1. Taxonomy (NCBI): domain Eukaryota; kingdom Metazoa; phylum Chordata; class Lepidosauria; order Squamata; family Pythonidae; genus Python; species Python bivittatus. Next base: position 21,313,606 of record NW_028277058.1, on the reverse strand, counting down.
AAGCACAGTTCCCCAATCCCAGCAATACAATACAATGCCAAAAAAGAGGTTAAACAAACCAATCCCTTGAAAAATCTGCTGCCTGAGGTAACATTCTACTTAATGGTAGAGCTGGGCCTATTTGTAAGACCCACTGAAATTAGCTTCTGGCAGTGCTGGTTCAATCCAGGGGCACAGACAAGAACAGAACGAGAGAAAATAGACTTGCCTGAACTGAGGAAATGGTTCATGAAATAGCATGTTCAAAGTGCCACCATGTAACAGTGAGATGTAGATTGGACATGTAAAAAGGAATACGATTTAATTAATCTATATTAAGGCAATACCTTTAGTAGCTCAGTCAGAATTTCTCAAAATAATGTGTTCTGCTGAATTTGACTTCTCTACCTGGTATTATTATTATTTTATTTATTTTTATATTGTTTTCTCAAGAAATATAAATATTAAAGGGTTCATTTAAAAAACAGGCAAAATAATGGGCGGCAATCTAAATTATAATCTTTCCCAGGTGCAATGTGTTTTTTTTGTTGTTTTAGATTTTTATCCCGCCTTTTTTTCATATACAACTCAAGGCAACAAACATACCAATTCTCCTTCCTCCTCCTAGTTTCCCCACAACAATAATCCTGTGAGGTGAGTTGGACTGAGAGTGTGTGACTGGCCCAAAGTCACCCATCCAGTTTTCATGTCTAAGGCAGGACTAGAACTCATGACCTTAACCACTACATCAAATTGGTTGTCCTACAAATGCACGGGTGCATTTGTTTTATGAAAGAAGACAATGGGGGGAGGGGTTGCTGAACAACCCTTAGGTAACAATTCCATAATTGAAGTGATGCCACTGAGAAGGCCCTGCTCTTGGCCACTGCACTGTGAGGAGAACTCATCAGTGGGATCATGAACAGGGCCTCTCCAACTGATCTTACTGATAAACTGGAAAGTATTGTTGAGATTTTTTTTTTAAAAAAAGTATTCAGGGCTTTATGAAGTAACACCTACTCCTTAAATTAGGCCCAGTAGGTCAAGGGCAATCAGTTTAGCACTTTCAGATCTGATGTTATATATACTAACCATTTAGCCTGCCCACTTAATAATTGGGCATCTGCCTTCTAACCAGTTGCAGCTTCTGGACCATCTCTAGGAGCAGCCCTGTGTAGAGCACACTGCAGTAGTGCATTCAAGATGATTGAAGCTAAGCTATCTTGAATGAGTGGGATCACAGTTATATCACACTGAAGCTGAGCATAAACCCTTCTTGTTACTGAGGTTGCTTCTTTGCGGGAAGTGCTGTCTCATCCAGTACAAACTATCTTCCTTTTTCTAAGGCCTAAGAACCACCACAGTATTTCTGTCCTATCTGGATAGCTATAATTCAGCCCATCACTGCCTTCAGCTATCAAGCACTTGTGCAGCCTGCCCTGATCAGGTGCAAAGGAGACAGAGTTCACTCTGACAACATTACATTGATGATATTGTGATGATAATCTCCCTCAGCTTCATGTAAATCTTGAACAGCACAAAAGAATAGAAATTTATAGGATCCTACAACTCCATAGAATCAAACAGAGATCTCTCATTGCCACTCACTGGTGGCAGTCTTACAGATAGTAATAGAATTGCCATAACCTTGACTCTGGATTTCCAATCCACTGAGGTGCTCCAGCAATATCTCAAAATCAGTGCTCTCAAAGGCCAGTGAGAAGTCCAAGAAAATCAACACAGCAGCATGTTGCCCTCTCTCTTTGTACACATCATGATCAAGAAGACCAAAGATGTATCTTTGCTATATCCAGGTTTGAAGACAGATTAAAATAGGTACAAATAATCAATTTCTTGTAAGCGTACCTGTAGCCATGGGCATTCCCTCTTCAGGACCTTGCCTCCGAAAGAAGTGCAACTGGCATTTAGTCATCCCAGACCTCAGAATCTAAAGAAGTCGTCTTGAAGGAAAGCTGAATGACATCTTTGAACTCATCCAGTAAGACCCTTCATGCCAGATCTTAACAACCAGGAAAGGCAAATTCATTGGCATCACCTTTCCAGGTTCATTTCCCCAGGTTATAGTAATGGAAATTCTCATCAAACAGTGACCTAATAAATCCAACAAAATCTGCAATAATTGTGTTATCTAATTTAGAATAGATGCAAGCAATTTTACCCTCAAAATACATAGTAAATCAGAAGTTAAAAATAATACAGAGAGGAGTGGCGAGGGAAAAAAATGAACTGACATTGAATTCATAAAGCTTGTAGTGAATTACAGTCAAATTTCTTCTGGATAACTTGAAAGCTTGCACATTTTGTGATTTGGGTGTTAGTATTGCCCTAATAGGGATGTGATTTAAATTTTTTTTTTTTTTTGGCCAACATGCCTTTCGTTTGCCTGGTGGTGGCTCGGGTTGAGCTGTATCTATAGCAACCCCACGTCTCTGGAATGCAAGAACTGATTTTCTTGTTGGCTTTTAAAAGGTGCATACCTTTTGATTAATGAAGGTTTAAAACCGATATGTAATGTTTCATTTTCTTTACTCTTTTAACATTTTTTACAAGTGTCATTTATGTTTATTCTTCATAGCTATGTGACTTTAATATTTGATAATAAATGACTAACATGAATTTAAAATGCAAGTTTACACAAAGACACATATCTAAGAGTGAGCCCACCATAATGTCTTTCTTCATTTTGTGAACCTGAAGTATACCCAGGTAATAGGTTAACATACAGACTTGTTAAACATACCATGTTTAATGCTAAGAGAACCAAGGCTTAGCATTAGTGCATTTTACTGCTATAAAAATAGCTAACAGGGAAGTCAGTATACCTTCATTTTGAATAAGGAGCAAAGCCAAAGATGATAGTGGAGTTGGCATGATCAGAACTTCACATGTCCTTGTGGAACAGTGCTAAGGTTTCAGAGACATACTTTTTTCATGTGCCATTCTTAGTATAATCAAAGCTCATTTGATCCTGTTGTATAATGTCCTCTTTTTTCAGAAATAAATATGGGTCAGCTCCAGCATGCAATATTATAATATGCTGCAGTATTATGAGAAGCTATAATTATGAGATGTCAGTGGGCTAACAACACACTTCAATCCAGATTTCATTAAACAAAAACCCACAAAGAATGAACTTAGACTTAATAATTTTCTCCATTTACTTTAAAAAGAAAAAAAGATGTACATTTCTTCTTACTGCTTGTCTATAACCAAGGAAGAAAGTTTTTGTTGTTTTAGGACACTCAACATATTTTGGGTGGCTAAAAACTTTGTAGGAAGGGTGATTTTGTCATTTAAAGATTAGGCAAATTTACTAATCTAATACATTAATAAGTTAAAGTGGGTTGGGTCAAGTTTTCTGGATGTTTTCCTTGGTTCTGGGGTGAGCTTCTGGGTTTTGTTTTAAAACTACATTAAGCCCATTTTAAGATTTACATTTTAATTTCTACATATTTCATCTCAAAATAGCAAAAAACTATGCTACCTAGTTTTCAGCACTTATGATCAAAGGTGGTTCTAGAGACCACACAAAAAAGGAAGACAAATACACAGACACACACTACACAATTTACCAATTTAGTCCTTGCTAAAAAGGATGGGGAGGATCCAGGTCAGATCTTGCATATACTTCTAACTCCAGCAAATTGGAAATATTGCAAGTTGCCTTATATTATGCATGTACTATCCCCCACATTTATATATCTGGTAGGCAGTATACAGGGGACGTGGTGGCACAGCGGCTTAATGACACTGAAAGTTGCTGTCCAGAAATGGTCGACACTTCAGCGGTTTGAGCCCAGCCTTCGCGTAGCAGAGTGAGCTCTTGCTTCCTCCCCAACTCCTGTCAACCCAGCAGCTCGAAAAGTTATGTGAGTAGATAAATGGGTACTCTCAGCCCGGTGGGAGGAAAAATGCTGGCGACGCTTGCACAGGAGACGGGAGCAGTTGCCGGTAATACGGAAGCTGCGCACGCCTGAAAAAGGCGCGAAGCAACGGAAACCCCGCCTCCTGCACTTGCCAACTGGGCTCTGCTCTAGGAAGGAGGCACTGGCAAACCACTTCTGAAACACCTTGCCTTGAAAACTGCAGGGACTCATCCAGGCAGTCACCACAGAATCGGTAGCAATTGAGTGCGGATTAAAAAAAAAAAAAAGGCAGTATACAAAAAGAGAACATGCACTTCCCTTGCCACAGACACAATCTAAAAACAAATAAGATTCAAGATACAAAAGAGCAGGCAAGGGAAATTAAAATGCTTGTACAATCTTGGACGTAATAAAGAATGAAATAATGCAAACATTTTACCTTGGAATAGAAAGGAAGTGATCATTATACATTATAATATACATTATAAAGAAATGGTTACCTTAAACTAGCCACCCAGAGTCCCCCGTTGTGGAGAGATGGGCGGGGACAAGTCTATTAAATAAATAAAAATAAAATAAATAAATAATTACATATTCTTTCCTTTTTCTGTATGAGCATAGGCATTCCTTTATGAATGGAACAAGAATATGTTGATTTAGACAATGATAATTAATGGGTTTGAATTGATAATGATAATTAATATGTTTGAATTATGGAAAATTTTGCATGAATGTAGAGATGAAGATTGGTTGCTGAATGTAATAAAAATAGTTTATGATGGAAATAAACATGTAATAGAAAGTTTAACACGGAGCATGGAATAAAACAAGAATAGGTGATTGCCCTTGGTCGTTTAACGTTTTTATGGATAAGTGTACAAGGAACGTTTGTGGTGACATTAGAGCTGTGTTGAACAGGGATATGGGCATGTGTGTTATGTCTGGATGCAAATAATGCCATGTTAATATCTGAAAATCACATGCAGTGAATGTTAGATTGTGTGATGCAATGAGGACTATGGAAGTATCAAAGATAGCTATGCACTCCCCTGCCCTTCGGAATGCTCACCCCATTGCTGGGATAATTACTAAGAAGGGGATTAATGTTTGTAAGTGAATTCATTGAATGTCTCCAATTGCCTTCAATGTCTCCAATTCATTCATTGGAGAGGAAGGGTTTACAAGAGAGTAAGCAGGCACACAACGGGGAATAGATTGAAAAGAAGTGCTAGCGCTGGCTATTTGCCTAGCCAGCCACTGAAGAGGCAAACAAAAATCTTTAGTGTGAAACTGATTAGACTAGGCAATGCTAATCTAGGCTAATCTAATCAAGGGGGAGAGAAGAAACAAAATGGGTCAGACACGGCACAACCTGTACTGACTGACTGTAATGGCAAGCATGTGGCTGAGAGAGATTCTGCAAAGGTCATAAACCTGGGCATTGATCGCAAAAATACTTTTTCATCACCGTCATAACTGCAAACAGTCACTGTCCGAGGCAGTTGCTAAGCGAGGACTACTTGTAATTGAAAGGGAAAATAGATTGGACGATTACAAGTTACGTATAAATAGCAAAACTAAGAGAAGGTAAATGTATATGCATTAGTTGTAAGTTTAATAAAGAGAGGAAAATGTTGGCTGAGAAATCTTAAAATATATAAAAGCTGCTAGAAATATAGTAGGTTATATGTGGTTGAATGAATCCTGCAAACTACAGACCTATAGATTTATTGTCTAATATATGGAAGCTGTATGCCAGATTTTTAAATAATAAATTAACATCTTTCTGAAAAAAAGATTGTTAATCACAGAAGCCCAAGCAGCCTTCAGGAAAAGCCACTCCACTCTGAACAGTTATTTGGTCCTGCTGCATAGTGCACAAAAATATTGCAGCCCCCGCCTGCCCCGGGGAAAAAACCGTTTGCTGCATTTATGGTCCTGAGGGCTGCATTGACTCTGTCCATGGATCTAAACTCTGGCAAAAACTCAACAAAAAGGCACTTGACCAGTGATTAATCCTTCCTATAAAAGCTCTGTAGGAAAATAGTCAACTGCAAATAAGATGGGCAACGAATGTGTTCTAACAAATGTTATCCCTGTGAATACGGGTGTATACCAGAGCTGTATTTTGGCCTCAGCATTTTATTAATCAGGCAAAGACTCTGGGATATAAGCTTGCAGGACTTGATTACTAAAGTTAACTCACACTGTTCTCCAGTTCATTTAAGTATCTATTATCAAACTGGATATGGCCTCATATTTAACCAATTTAAATCATGGTACTTACCAGATGACTTTTGCAAAGGCATAATGAAATGCTTTTCCATCACCGGTCCTGCTGGGAAGGTTCCAGGGGGTACCTCTTCTGGGTCATGATTTTCTCTATAGTCTTTCCCCAGTATAGCACCACATTTGGGGACTCTTCAAGGACCCAGACTTCCCAAACACTTCTCCCTTCATCTTAGGAGATCCTCCATGAATTCTTACTTTCCTCAGCCCTCCAACTAGCTCCATAGCTTTGTAAGTCCTTGGCTTCAATTACTTTACCCCAGTAAAATAATAAAGTGCTAATTCACTCTTACTTTTCCACCTCCACCAATTGGGAAAAAAAAAAAGTGAAACATAGTTCAGTTAATCATGTTCCTTCACAGAGATCAACACATTTGCTCTTTAAGATGCTAGTGGACTGCATTTGGAGGTCTATTTATCTAACAGCTGTGAGGAAGATTACTAGACAAGGTAAGACATTTCAGATGGGAGATTCTGAAAATGGGAAGTAGAAATTACATGTTTTGAGCTACCATATCTAGGCTGCAGAAAAACAGAGGGCAGCAAAAGGTTAGGCTTTTCTATAGCTCTTTCCTGCTATCTAATGATGGCTTTTTTTTTTCTTTTTTCTTTGCAGCCAGGTACGATAGGTTTGGTGTAGCTGGAGGTGAAAAGTGAGCCGATCAGAATATCATGTTAAGCAAGAGTTAATGACAGTGGCCATGTTTCACAGAGGCATGAGTTTTAGGTTCCCTGGATAATGGCAAGAAAGCCTGCATTCACGCATCACACTAGATAATAACCCATTATTTACAAGCCACAATGGCTTGTAAATATGCTAAAACCAACCTACACAAGAAAACAGATTACATCTTAATATGATTTATGGACACAGACATTGTATTTTGTAAATTATGGACTGCAGCTTAATACATTGTATGAATTAACCCAATCACTTGACATTCAGAATGAAAATAAACTACACACAGCAAGCTTACAGGACATCAAGCTAATTCAGAGTCCTGTGGCAACACCCACTCACACCTAGTTTATGGGCGAAGCTGCATCCAAGAAAATACTAGAGTCCAATTTAGATAAATGAGTAACAATCTGCCCCACACCTCACGTACACACCTGAGCAGTGGGTAAAAAATGTTTTAATTAAGCATGAGTTGCTAGTATCCTTAGGTGCAAAACTCTCCATCTCTTGTCATGTTAGTGATGTGCCAATGAGGTCAAACAGCATAACCTTATTTACAGTTAATTCAGAGAAGATGACTCAGAACATATGACAAATACATTCTGCTCTATCAGGTAACTGCAAATCAGGTGTGTGGCACTTTCCTACCAGTAGGTGGCAGCACAAAGACTCCTATACAGTACAATAACTCCTTAGCCACCTTCAGCCAGTAGAAATGGCAAAGCCAAACTCCTAAACCTCACAGACCAATTCTGATTTTAGCCAGTGAACATTAATGCACCTATCTGTAATTTTAGTAATAGGAATTTTGAGCATAGAAGTTTTGACCTCAAAACAAAACACAACCCACTAACCAATTCTTTGTTTCATGCATTCAGTAAATGATCCTCTAGTAGTAAGATCTAGCAATAACCTGTTGTCCAGAATGGAAAATAATAGTTCTCTTACAATAACAATACACTAGTAGCTTCCAGTACATGGTCTGTTATTATTTTCTTCTCTCTACAGTTTCACATTCACATACAATATTATTTTTTCTGTAAGATGAGTGGTGCTTCTGAAAGGTCAGTGGGCTTCCAGGATGCCAGGCTCATCTTGGGTATGTCATGGGCTGGAATTACACATCATAAAATCATGCCTTGTGTAAGAGTTTGGTTTTTAATCAACTATAATATTTTACCAAACAGGTAAATAAAACTAACATCATAATAATTAGACTTGCGCAAATCAACTCTGATGACTTGGAGATTTGAGATATGAAAACAGTATGATTTCATTCATATTTGTGATTTCAGACGGAATAGGGGTTCAGTGTGAACTGCTTTGATGGGATTGCATGAAAAATGATCCATAGGCTGTAGTATGGAAACATCCAAAATCCTATAGTAGCTTCATTTTGGGGCCGACCTGGACAAAAATAGCAGGGTTGGTACCTCCTTTACCAGACATTAATGCTGGATCCCTTTAAGAATTTCACAGCATCTCTTTTAAGGAACAAACAGCAGGGATGAAGAAAGGAGAGTGTAGCAGCCTCCACTTTGTCCACCAAAAAGTCTGTCCTGAATAAATGCAGAAATTGTCTCCCATCATCTTAAACAATTAAAAAAAAAACTTTTTTTGAAAATTAGTTCTTCTATTTCAACTTGCTTTTCTGGGGTGCATGAGACTGATTTGTTTTTGAGAGGAAATAGTTAGGAGGGGGTTAGGAGGGCATGGACAGCTGATTGGCAAGCTTGATCCTTCCTGGAAAGCACTCTCTCATCACTGGCCTCAGTGGGATGCCAGGCTGGGCAGGGCAAAGTGACAAAGCTTGCCCTCTTATGGACAGGAATTAGTGTTATCAAGGCGATATTCTATGTTCTGCACTTGGCATGGGCATCGGCAGTGGGGTATAGTGAGATAAGCAGGCTACAAAGAAAGTCTGGCACAGACAAACAGCCACATCACCCCTTGAAAGCAACTGACATTTTGGCCAGCAGATGTCCTGTTAGCCTGGTGCCTGTTCATTAATGAGAGACTTAAATCTGCCTCGACGATGCAGAATGTAAAAGTAAGGCTTGATCTAGGAGCAAGCCCTGGATTGGTTCATCCCGAGCCCACACTCAAATTGCTGAGAGTTGGGTTGAAGGGCAGTGCCCCACTTCAGAGGGTAAAGTTTAAGGCTGGCCACACGCCATGAGCTGAGAAAGTGAAGGGAACCTAAAGTAGAACCCTGATAGGCAGAGACTTTAATTAAGTGAAAAACCCATTGCTCTGGCCCCACCGTCAGAGTCCATCTCATATTCAACCTACCAGAATTCTCCATACATGGAAATGAAGTTACAATATTGTAGATATGTCTGTAATAAAGCCAGAAGCAGCCAAAACAAACAACAGATTAATTCTATGATGTGCTTGCAAGGCTTGAATCGCTTTGTAGCCATTTAATTTGATTTGCTGCCCTGAAGTGGGTCTTTGCTTTGATTCACCAATCTGCCTTGATAGATAATTTGACCAAAGCTTTGCTGAATTGATGCACCCTTCAAAGTTTTGCATAGCACATATAACAGGAATAGAGAATACCTTTTCTTCTCTCATAATGACAGAACTCAGGACCATCCCCTGACAATAAATGCAGGGAGATTCTGGACTAATAAGGAAGGGTTTTTTGTTTTTGTTGTTTGCTTTTACCTAATGCATAGTCAGACTATAAAATGCGCTGGCAACAGTTGTAGAGATAACCTTCAATTCAGAAACCATTTAGATGGTTTGAAAAGGGGACTGGACATGAAGACTCCAAGTTATCAAGGGCTGCTAATCTTGGTGTCCGTTTACTACCTCCAGAATCTCAGGCAGCCTACTTTAAATGCCAGTTGTTTGGGAGCATCAGAAGGTTATTACCCATGGTTGTGAGTTTCTTAAATCTGTCTATTGGCCATTGGGTATAGCATTCTGGACCTAGTAGGCCATCATCCTGATGCAGTAGGGCTCAGCGCTATGGAATCCAACTGCCATGGCAGAACCACACATCCAAGATTTGGATGTGTGGTTCTGCCATGATCTCCATCTGTAGAATGGTCTCCATCTGTAGAATGACTGAGCTTGGAAAGTTTGCTGCCATTTCAAATTTCCCCAAAAGCTGGGGTGCCATAGAGTACTTAATTCTGTTACATTAAAGTGGCAGCTCTAGGCCAGTAATTATCCTGATTAGTGATAAAAAAAGAAGCTGTGGCTGCTAAGCCCACAATCACAGGAAAGAGTGTTCACAGTCACAGGAGGTTGTGATCAGTCTGTATCGTACTGATTCCTTGTTGCTGAATTCACTTTCTCCATAATATTTCTCTTTAAAATATGCTTCTTTCTTGCACTCTGAGGTGACTGGTTTTTGGGAAGGGAGGGGTTCGTGTAGAGAAATAAGTATATTCTGCACTGGTAAGCAATTTTTTTTGCTCTGTTCCCTTGATCAGCATTTTGATTTGGTTTGTATTTCTTTTTAAAGCTCTGAAAATGAATGTAGGTTGAAGAATGAGTAATGTCACTATGAAAGATTTCTTATCGTGATACAAGTTTTCCATTGATGCCTCAACTTTCTACGTTTACCACAATAGTTTAGTTAAGTGGAAAACACACATTTTTTCCAGCTGACTCAGATTTATTTTTATTTGTTGTAGCTTGTACCTAATCAACAGTTTTATTTGGCAAAATGTGGCTTGTCATAAATATGGAGACTGTACAAACTAAACAATCAGAAACTGACTAAACAAAGTATTGAAGAGAGAATGTCATTGAATACAAGTTTATTTTCAGTGGCAATTATTTCTCCCATTACTTGAACATTTTGAACATGCTTGTTTCTTTGGACACACAGACTCTTGTTATGAACTGTTTATTGCCTTTTGTGTTGGGCAGGCAATCTTTGGGCACTTAATTTGTTCATATGTGGAAAAGCCTCTAGTACACCACTGGATTAGACTGGAGTAATTTTGCTAAGCCATGCCTTATGGGTGGTCAGTTCAATCATTTGCGAAATAGGCTGCCCTACATGCAAAGTCAGACTTTGTTTACTGCTACGTGATTTGTTGAGACGCAGAGATGTACAACCCCATACCCAATTGTTGTTTCCATCATGCACATACATGCACATGGTGTATTCTTGGATGCATTTTTGTAAGTTTTAATTATAAGCTGTTTTGAGTGCTTAATTAAGCAGAAAGATGGGATACATTTAAAAAATAAACACATCAAGGGCTATCCGTTTTTTCCAGTGATATGGTTTTCTATGCAACAAAGCAGGAGGATCTGGCCAATGCTTAGATTTTTCTCATATGGAATGTATCTGAGCAATACTATTACCATAGTCTTTCATGAAGATAAAATGTCATAGGATCATTACTGGCTGGCTCAGATACTCATTTAAAGCAGAACATTCCAAGCTTTTTTGGATCAAGAACTGAATGTAACCTTCCAGGGTCCACAGTTGTAAAACATGGTGAGGCCCAGGACAAAAGTTTAAATGCAATTTAAAATAATTTCCTTAAGTAAATGTTAATTATGCTTTCTCCCCATGCTTGAAAAAGTTTTCATTTCAGTCACTTTAGAGTTTACCATTCACAAAAACATTTGAAGGTGCTTTAGGGAAATGCAGATTGTGGAGTCCTTGGGGTTCTCTGAGCTTGGTTCTTTTGTTGCAAGCGTTTCATTACCCTGCTAGGTAACATTTTCTTCTTCTTCTACAATGCAGATTGTACGCCCAGTCTTTTGGGGCCAAAAACTACATGTGAATCTTATGGAATCTACTAGAAGTTGCCCATGGACAGAATAAAGGAGTAAATAAAGAAGTGGCAGTTGTATAAACTGCATCCACCTACTATCATAAACAGAGTCTTGCAGCCTTACTCTCTTACCTTATCCAGAATGAAAGCCACTACATTTCATGCTTCTGAAAATGGCTGAGTGGGAGTAGTGGAGGGCTGTAAAAATGAAGCCTTCAGCAACAGAGAACGGAAGCAAGTTGAGCTTATAATTCTGGGTCTAAGCTGCACACAGTCAAGGTTGCTGAGTACCCTGTGTATATATATACAGATATTCCTTCTCCTGAAGTGTTTTTTTAAATAGTTTTTATTAAAAGATTTTACATATATAATAAGTACATTCAAAGAAAAGATATAGTAAATGTGAAAGAGAAAAAAGAAAAGAAAGAAAAAAAGAGACAAAGAAAAAAGAAATAGAAAATCAAAGAACAGAAAACATGAAAAGAAATATAAAGAAATGGTTTCCAATCTTCCTTGTCATTATACATACAATTTTAATTAAACCTCTCTAAGATTAAATCATAATTCTCTTCTTTCTATAACTTATTCTTTCTAATCATCAAAACTATAAGTCACAAAATTATTTTCTTTTTTATGCAAAAAGTCCATCAGGGGTTTCCAGTCATTGATGAATATCAATAATGACCTTTCTCTAACCAAAGAAGTCAGTTTGGTCATCTCAGCAAGCTATGTCAATTTCACCAACTATTCCTCAATGGTGGATAATGCCGAATCTTTCCATCTTTGTGCATAAAATAATCTGACCTCAGTAATCAAATATTGAAATAATCTTCCATGACTCTTTCTAATGTGTGTCGATCAGTCCTAAAAGGAAAATTTCTGGCTTCAATTGAATATTAGCTTTAAAATCCTCTGTATCAATGTGTGTATTTGAATCCAAATTTTTTTGGCTTTTTTACATGTCCCCCAAGCATGACAGAATGTCCTTTCATGTTGTTCTCATTTCCAACATATATTTGGAATGCTTTTATACATTCTAGATAATTTCTCTGGAGTCATGTACCAATGATACATCATTTTATAAAAATTATCTTTAAGATCATAACATAATGTAAATTTCAGCCCTTCTGACCACATATTTTCCCATTAATCCATCTGTATATTATAACCGAAATTCTTAGCCCACTTTATCATACATTCTTTAACCTGTTCTGCTTCCATTTCAAATTTCAACAAAATGTATACATTTTAGCAATTACATGGTGATCATCTGCACACAACTGCACTTCAAATTCTTTCTTTGCTCCATACCATAAGTCTTTTTATCCATTTTAAATCTTTCTGATAACTGTAAATTGACAATTATATCCTGCCATTAATTGCTCTCTTTTATATTCCCCTTGATGATTCTCCAATAATTCTTAGTACCTTAACCATTTGTCTTTGCCTATTGTTTCCCTTCTGTAAAATGCTTCTTGTGTTGAGTTCCATAAAGGTGCTTTTGAGCACAGCCTGGATTTATATCTATTCCATTTATTCCCTCTATTTGCAAAGTTACGAAATGTTCCAAGGGATGTCCTTGTGCACTTTGTCAGGAAGAAGACTAGAAATCAAGTTCTGCAGCAGCATTTTAATACTAGATTGATAATACAGTTATAATTGTAATTATACAGTTATAATTCTAATCTACTGTGTTGTTTTTAAGCCTCAGCAACTTTAAAATGTGTGGACTTCAACTCCCAGAATTCCCCAGCCAGCATGCATTCTGGGAGTTGAAGTCCTCACATCTTAAAGTTGCTGATATTGAGAAACACTGTTCTAGGGACTCACCCCTTCTCTCATGCATTTCCCAATATATATTTATGTGGGAGTTATATGGCAGTTCGAATCTTCAAATGTGTGGAGACTAGGGGTAAAAGCAGGGCTGACAGGTACTGTTAGTAAATAACAAATCAGAAGGCCAAATATTAAGAAGCTGCCCAGTGTTGCCCATGATTCTCATTTTGATATTCTGCTCCTTACTTTGGCTTCTTGTTACAAAAAACTTGAAATATAGTGACACATTTCATATAGCCTTAGGTTGCTTCCCAAAGTGTGGACAGCTGCTACTCCCCGAAAATTGAATTCAGCTGAAATAAACATATGCTTTTATTACTGGCATATTTAAGAATGCTTTTCAGTATTACTACCATCACCACAAAAATTCAATAATCGTTCTTGGATATACTTGCCAATAGCAAACTCTGTGTTTGATTGATCGGCAATCACATTTCTTGTATGATTACATTGCACTAAGAATTAACTCAATGAAATTAATTAATTAATTAAAATTAATTCCATAAAAACAACATCCAGAATCCTAATGGCAATAACTTTATCAGGCCAACTTAAACTTTACAAAATCCCTGCAAGTTTTCAGGTTTCAGGAACTCTTCCTTCGTGCTTCCTTGGCTAGAAAATGATGTTTATTTTAATAGTATAGGAAGAGTTTGATTTTAACAGCTGGCATTTATGTTTCCTGAAAAGCAAGATTTATAAAGCTTTATTTACGGTCATTTCTTCCCAGCAAGCTTTGGCAGGTACTTTGTTACAACCCAATACTGCAACCAGTTTGATGTCTGAAGCTCTCCCTCTTACCATGTACAGTATATTGTAACCATATGTATATACATGGATTCCCAAATCAGCCACATTTTTTCTCCTACCTTTTTTCCTATCCAAATTTTTAAAACTTAAAAACTCCCAAGGACCTTCTGCTCCCATTCCCACCTTTACTTCTTGGATAGAAGTTTGGGGAAAGCAAAGTTCAAAAATGGAATTATGGCAGTGCACTCAAGGCTGCAATGGGATGTTAGTGTTAGGGATGGCATATCTGAGCTACAGCATTCTGGTTGACCACTAGATGACAGGAGGGAGACACAGTAAACTCTTAACTCTTTGCAGCCATCTCGTGGACAGATTTCTGTAGAGGGGGCAGGTTGGGTTGTCCATTGCTGCTCTATAATTAACTACAATCAATCTCCATTCTCTTCTATCTTGCTTTTTGTTTATTTGTTTATTTAATTTTATTGCTTTTAAAATAACAGAAGAAAGAAAAAGAACAAAACACAAAAATACATTGTCAAATAAAAATACGTAACAAGTGCTTAAAAAACAAATAAGTGAAAAGAATGCAACAGAATATAAAATATGTCATTACAACAATGAACAGTTACAATTCTATATATAATTTCCTAATACAAACATTGTGCAAGTATATATACTTTCTAATACATTTATATAACTATCATGCTTTGTTTTTTTTTTAACCTATTGCATTTTGCATAAATGAGTCCCATACTGTACTTATCCACACAAAGTCTATGTCTATAGGCAATCCGCTCATAGGTGGGATGTATAATCAGGTCCTCAATCCATTGAGTAAATGGGGCCATACATTTATATTTCCAATATAAATCTTTTAGCCATAGTAAGGGCATGGAGACTCCATTTACATTGTCCAGTTGTCAAATTCCATGTAATAGATATGTAATTCAAAAGAATATTTTCCTCTGAGAATGTTAGTTTTTGTCGCACAGTCACATTTATATGGTCCACTACTTTCTCCCAAAACTTAGTACGTATAGGACATTGTAAAAACATGTGTTTTAAAGAAGCATTGTCCTTATTACATCTCCAACAAGATGCTGTCTTAGACAATCCTTTTTTATACAAAAGTAATGGAGTCCAATAAATTCTAAATATTATTTTTTGTTGTATAAGTCATAGTTTAAGTCCATTGACACTCTTGCTACAGAAGTTAAGACACTCTCCCATTGCCTAGACAATATAGAAACCTCTAATTCTTTATTCCACTCATCTCTGAGCATATTCATATCAAATTGTTTTATTGATAGCAAATATCTATAAAAAGTAATAGTAAGTTTCTTGGGTTTAAAGGATTTAACAAGTTGTTCTAGTATCTCAGGTGTCTCAGAAGCTGAAAATGCTGCTGGTCCAAACTGTTGTTAATAAATGTTGTAGCTGTAAATATTGCCATTGGATTACATATGATAGATGATATTTATCTCCTAACTCAGGATATGTTAAATATACATCTTCATCATCTATCAATTGGTCTAAAGTCAATATCCTCACTTCCATCCAATTTTTCCATATTACCATCTTTTTCCCAATTTTTAATGTTGGGTTGCCCTATAAAGTCAATATAGCATGGGAAAAAGTATTGAATCTTTTTTTATTAGACATTTCATTCCATAGCTTTCTAACTGACATAATTGTTTTCAGAGGTACTAGAGTACTATTGCATTTAAATCCTAATACTGTCCATCCGACCAAAGGTGCTATATATGTGTATTCCAAAGTTACCCAAATCAGAAAATTAACACTAAGTGTTGGCTTCCAGTATTTAATACCTGACAATAGGTAAGCTTGATAATATAGCTCCAGATTCAAAAACCTAATTCTCCTTCATTAATTGGTAGTTGCATTTTTGATAAAGATATTCTTGGAATCGAAGAACCCCATAACATTTTTCTAAACAAAGAATTTATTTTCAACAATATTTTCCAGATATTTGAACAGGAATTCAAATATAAATTAATCTGGAAATAATATTCATTTTGAGAGCATTCACCTTTTCCCAAAGGGTAAGGTTTAATGACTCTTATCTATCCATATCTGAAGAAAACTCTTTATATATTCTATTTATATTAAATGTAACTGTGTTATATCTTTGGCTATGCACATACCTAAATATTGAATGGATTTGGTAG
This sequence comes from Python bivittatus, assembly GCF_059951505.1. Taxonomy (NCBI): domain Eukaryota; kingdom Metazoa; phylum Chordata; class Lepidosauria; order Squamata; family Pythonidae; genus Python; species Python bivittatus. The sequence continues at coordinate 21,297,246 of NW_028277058.1, read as the reverse complement.
AAATATGGAACTGATATTCCTTAAATGGATGGGTAGCCACATTTTCACCTACTGGCATCAACTGTGACTTGGACCAGTTAATAGAATATCCTCTATTTTACTAAAGGCATCTATCACTTGCATTAATACTGGAATAGTAATGTGAGGTTAGGAAATAAACGAAAGAATGTAATCTGCAAATAAAACCAGTTTATTTTCAACTGAATTATGTACTACTCAGTAAATCTCCTATGCTGTCTAATAGCCCAAGCCAATGATTCCACACAAATATCAAAAAGCAAGGGTGAAAGTGGACATCCTTGTCAAGTTCCTCTAAATAATGGGAAAGTAGCAGAAAGAATACCAGTAATCTTTACTTTAGATGTGGATGACTCATATAATATCTTGATCCATTTTATAAATTTCAAAGGAAATCCAAACCTATTTAGTACAGCAAACATATACTGTCTATATATTTGTCAAAAGCTTTTTCAGCATCTAACGATAAAATTACAAATTAATCTTTATTCTTATTCAAATCTATTAAATCTACAACTAACCTAATGTTGTCTGTTGCTTACCTAGTTTTTATAAACCCTGCTTGATCATTCTTAATCATGGACAGGATTACTTGCTGTAATCTATTTGCTAGCACTGCTATTAAGATCTTTGTATCAATATTAATCAGTGAGATTGGACAATAATTAGCACATTGGGTATGATCTTTACCTGATTTTTGGTATAATTGTAATATCAGCCTTATCTCTGATAAATCCCCTTATCAAGTATCTTATTGTACAAACGGCAAAGTTTTGGCACCAAAAGATCTATAAATATTTTATATCGCTCTATAGGAAATCCATCCAATCCTGGTATTTTATCACTTGCCATTTTTAAAATTATTTGTTTAATCTCTACCTCAGATAGTAGAGCAAATAAAAGTTGTTTTTGTGTATCATCTAAGTGTGGTAGATTTATTATTTAAAAAGGCTTCTATATCCTCATTCAGTATATTTTCTGGTTTGCTATATAATTCTGAATAAAATTTTAAAAATTGACAATTTGTATCGTTTGAGGTTTTATATATTTCATCTCTTTCACCTCTAATAGTTGGAATCATTGTCTTATCTTTCTTTTGCTTTAAATGATTAGCCAAAATCTTACCAGGTCTTTCATCGTTCTCCCAGTATCTCTGCTGTAAACATGTTAGCATGAATTCTGTCTGCTGTGATAGTATGGCATTTAGTTCATATTTCTTTTTCTGTATTTCTCTGTACAAGGTAGTAGATGGGCATCTAACTATCTGTGCCCATAAATATTTCAATTCATCTTTCAACTTATTTTCCCTTTTATTTTTAATCTTATTTTTGTATGATGCATAAGCAATAATTCGACTTTGAATATAAGATTTATATACTTCCCATCAAAAATGTGGGCATTTGATGTTTCTGAATTCAAATCAAAATATTGTAAGACCTCTACCCACATTTGTTATACAAATTCTCATTCAATAAGGAGATATTGAAATACCATGACCTGTTTCTGAAACACACAATTCAAAATAAATGTACTATGATCCGATACATAACAAACATCAATATTACATTCTTGAGTTTGATGATATAAAGTCAATGTTATTAAAAAATAATCAAGCCTAAAAAAATTCTGGTGTACATTTGAATAAAATGTATATTCTCTTTTAGTTGGATACATCAGATGCCAAGTGTCTATTAGATTCAATTCTTCCATATAGGTCTTAATTGTTTCCCTCACTAATGATTGCCTTTTTCATACCAGTGTGTTTCTATCAAGGCCAAGATCCAATATTTCATTTAAATCTCCGACTATTATCACTTCATCATAAATTACTCATGCAAACATCAAAAACATTCATGAAACATAATAGGAGAATTGAAATTAGGTCCATAAAACCATAGCTGTTGTAGTCCCTACTATTTTAGTACATAACATTAAATAACGTCCATTTGCATCAGTAATCATCTGTTGTACATCAATTGGGAACCCTTTTTGAACCAAAATGGCCACACCTTTAGCTGTCATCAAAGTATCTGTGAGGTAAACCTGTTCCACCCAATCCTTCATTAATAGAGATTTATCCTATTCCATTAGATGAGTCTCCTGTAAATAAGCAATATCTGCCCATAATGATTTTAAATATGCTAAAATTACATTTTGTTTCTTAGGGTCTCAAAACCCTTTTACATTAAGAGTAACTAACTTCATCCATTAATTTTATTTTGGCCCACTTATCAGTATTCACCCAATATCAATTCATTTTATAATCTGTACCTTAATGTAATGAATGAACTTTTCTATAGTTAAATATTTATCATATTTTCTAATATTGCTCACAGACATAGAACTCAAAGTAATATTTAAATAGCATTGTATTTATAGATATATAGAATCTATACTTGAAAAAATGTGAATAAGTGCAAAACAGTAAAACAACAAACAATGTTATTATAGAAACTGGACAGAACCTTAAACAAAACAAAGAAATAAAGAAATAGAAAAAACGCACAACTTCTCAGTGGGATAACACTATACCTTGTCTCTCTTGTTATAAGGAAATATACAGAACAGTTTCATTTCAGCTAACATGGAAAGTGTAGAGATAAAGGCTTAAGTTGGCAATGTGCCCAGTCTCATTATCATGAAGTTGGCAGGAGTACAGGGGGAAAAAATGACAAGTTGAGAGTCTTTTAAAAAATGTGGCTTTTTCCCCCTTGGACAGACTCAAGCTTCTCCCCTTAGCAATTGCTATGGAATGAGGCACAATCAGGCTTATCCATCAGCAGATTTCAACAATAAGATAAAGGCCTCTGCATTCAGAGGATTTATCAAATTTATGTATTTGATCTTGATGATTAATGCAGAATGTAGCTGGGAAGTGCATGAAACATTGAAGTTGTGCTGAGCTGGCAAGGTTTTGGGCTTTGGTAAACAGCCTTCTCTTATCAGAAACTTCCTTGGTAAAATCAAGATAGATTGATATCTTACTTTGGCTGGAACCCCACTTCAATGGAGATTTTAATGATTCTTAGCAAAGTATAAGTAAAATCTCATCTCTTGTGGTAATACAAAGGAACTGCACAATAATGATATTGGAACTAGTTCCAGTCTTCTGTCTTGTTAAAGGAATTTTAAACACATGCTCAATATTGACTGGAAAGTCCGTTCCTAAAGAAAGGAGCTTTCTGAAAAAATCCTCCATAAATTCAGCCAGGTTTGATTGACTTGGAAGGTTTTCAGTACCAATCACATGTAGATTTTTCCTGTGCAGTTGTGACTCTAAGTAAGTAATTCATTTATCCAAGTATTGTGACTGGCTTGAGTTATGGTCTCGTGGGCATGTAATCAATCTTCATATCTAGCCATGTTTTCTTGCATCTGTTTTAGATCACTCTTAAACTCAGCCAGATCTTGTTGGATCAGCTTCAAGACTTGTATCTGAGCCAGGTTCTCTTAACAAATTAGTCGAATCCCCATCCGCCATCTTTACTGGCTTAGCAGATGGCAACGCAGTTGGAATTAAACTAGCTGTTGACCATTTAGGTCTAGTTGCCAAGCTGATAGCTCGTTAAAAAACAAGATAATATATAATAAAAAAATTTAATTACCCAATGAACAAAGTCTTTATCCACACAGTCTATAATTCAGAAATTTGAAAACCCTTTAATCAGGAGATGTGCTTACAGTGTCACCCCAAACCAGAAGTGCCTATTTTGCCTATTTTGTTAGTTAAACTGGGGTTATAAAAGAAGTCCACATGAATTCCACTGGGAATGAATTGGGGCTTTCTGTTTCCATCAGATCAAATGCTAGTTATTTGTGTCTCCTTGATGAAGAATCTGCAGGAAAAAAAAAAAAGGTGTTTGGAGAGAGTTTGCTACTAAAAGTTGCATGTAAACACTTTGTCTTAAAATTAAAAAGTGATTACATGGGAGAATGTACATTTTAAAAAGCTGCATTGGGAAATGTTTCTGCCAAAGAATGAAATGGGTGATTCTTGGGCAATTTATGTGAGCAATTATGAAAATAAGGAAAAATGGCTAAAGGGGTTCTGTATATTATGAAATATTAAAAAGAGAAGCAGTTATAAACATTTTAATGATATGTTTTAATCCATAGCAAAAACAACTGAAGGAGAATATTGCCCACCATTTTGAACAGTAAACAGGATTTTACAATGCTGCACATTCCTCATAGCAATGATCCAGTAGAGAAAAGAAATGATGCTTCCTTTTCCTTCCCATATAGCTAACTGGTTTATGGTTGTAAGCCAAAGGGCGGTGAGCTGAGTTTTCCCACCATGAAGACTTCATTTCATGGCACACCTGGGAATGAGCGATTGTCACAGTACCTATCTGCATTCCTTTATCAGTCATGTATCAAGAGCTAAGGTGTGGTTGCAGGCAATAAGGTTATGCCTGTACGTTGTATGATTATGCCAAAAAACCAGTTGCTCAGGAAACCACTAAATGAAGTGGCTGAGACTCCAAATTCCAAAAGGTAGCTTAAATAAAGCTACCACATCTGCACTGCAAAAAATCCAGAGAACCATGATATGCCAGCAAAGAGGTACAGAAAATATAAACTCTTTGCTACCACATAATGGTTATACAGATTTTTGTAGATTAGGTGTTGCAGCTGTAGTTTAAATGCAATTATTTTGATAGTATTCCTAAGCTGTGTCTTTCAGATATTCCAGATCTCAAAATGTCATTCTGTGTCTTAAAATGAATACACTTAAGAATCCAGTGGTGCACTCCTTTGTTTTATTAATCTAGCATCTGACCTAATTAAAAGGTTGAGAGTCTTTGTTCCAAGCACCTGCCATTAACTCCTCCTTTCCTTGTATTAACATTAGCTTCTTTGGTATCAGGGCTCAGTTTATTTTTTAGTCATCAGTTTTAGGGGAGAATAGTGAATAGCAATGACTAATAGCAAGGATGTCAATAAAGCAAAGTGTAATTGTGGTTTATTTACTTTGTCCTTATGGCCCAGAAACATCCAATTCAATCAAGTCCCACCATGGACACTAGAAGAAACTTCCTCATGTTTGGCAGTAGACTTTGACTGCTGCAAGGTGCATGAAGGGAAGGGAGACATTTGTTTGCTGGCGATATCATCCAGTTCAAACAGTCTGAACTCTAATGTCAATATCAGTATGAACAGTTTTTAATACAGAAAGATTACCATGAAACATAAGAGAAGAGGGGTGGGGTTTGAATGCATGAAGGTACGTATTTCATTTGTATGCCATCACGTTTGAAAAAAAAATCTAAAGAAGTAGAATGTTTTAGTACAGCCTTTGATCAGCATAAAATGAAAGCACTAGAAAATGAAAACATAACAAAATAGAAATCAGCATATGCCAAATAAAATTCTCGGCCCAATAGCTCATCACTGAGCCAAATCCAGAAGGATCATTTGTTGGCTGTACAAGCATTGCACAGAATTTGCCCACAAATACAGCTGAATCTATATCTGCCAAAAGAAATGAGATATAATACAAGATATTATCTGGTCTATTAGTCAAAAGTATAGCCCTCCAGAGGACTATGACAATATCTGCCTTCTAAGTCTGCTTAGAAACATTAAACATTAAAGGGAGCTAGTATAAATGCCCTATGCTGCCTAAGAGTGGTTAAATAGGTAAATGTCTGTCCAGTTGGAAAAGATTAAAAAATCCACCAGGATAAATGTTATCTGTTACTTTAGCCAAGTCCAGTTGGTGGGCACAATTAAAAATTCTTTGTCCAATGCTTTGTTTTAACTTCTTAAAATTCTGGAGGTAGGTGTATTAGGTGAAAATTCATGTGAAGCTTACTGGACAGATAATTATTTACTAAGGTAAAAAGCACCAGGTCCCTGGAAAGAAATTTAGCTTAAGCCAATAGTTGATCAATAAGGATGAAGCTTAGGCTCCAACCTTGATCAGACCTACTTCAAGTCAGAGTACTGAGTTAGGCACTTGAAGTTATTGAAACATGGCTTGGAGGAATTCTAATTGCACCTTTTCCAGTTTAATTCAATTACAATAAGAATGGACTAGAGAGATGTATAGCAGTTGGGCTAGAACTTTGCGGTACTGTAGCTGATGAATTTCTGCAACAATCATTTACTTTTTCTTGTGTTCCCCATGAACCTTTGCCCAGAAGATTCTTCCCTTTTGTAACTGGATACCTGATCGATACATTCCCATTTATTTGCCACTTATGACTCAAAAGCCTTTAGCAGAAACTGCCAAGGGACTCTTAATTTGTCAACCTTATAGGCAGTGTAAGTTTGTCAACTTTTTCTGCAGAAGAGATACAGTAGTATGAAGTCCAGCTGTCAATTCTGACATATAAGGTAAATTATTTGCTTTTGCACCTTAGGGGGGCATCTAAATTGATGAAGAGAGCATAGGCTAACCAAATTCTTCTGGGGATAAATATCTATGAAATATCTCAGTAGCAGTACCACAGTCTATCACTTTTTAGATGATTATTAATTACCAAGAAATTAATTACTTGGTAATTAATTACCAAGACAACATTAAGATTACATGAAATGAGAACATAATCTAAAACATTTCTTGTTTCCCCTTCCCAATGAGTAAACTACCCAGGAATGCCAACTTAAAGTGTACCATTAAGGATAAAACTGTCCATTAGTCAATAAGGGTAAACATTAGCCAACAAATTACATGCCCTAACTTTGGAACTCTGAGTCTCTAACAAGGGAGAATTATCACCTTTTGGTTACGATCAAATGTAGTATAAAATTCCTAAGGTAGTTTAAGTAACACAAACAAATGCAAAATAAAAATATTTGAGTAAACAAAATATAAGAACAGATAAAACAGAAATAAACGCATTGCTCTTTACAGAAATTCATATAGAAACGTGTTGCTTTTAGTTCTGCTGCAACATTGTGGAAGACTAGATATAAATTAATCTGCTCTTTCAGGAGAGGTTAGATTTTTAAAAAACAGCAAACTGGGTTAGTACAGTTTGTTATGTGTATTTAGTGACTGTGCTACGATAAAGGAAAATAATTCACGTGGGTGGGAAAGGACAGAACAAAAAGCTGTTCATAGACTTTGAACATGCTGATTACCTCTGTGTAGATATATTTTCCTTGCAATTCAAGATGAGGCTTTTGTTTAGGGTAACCCATGTTGACTACTCTGGTCTATCATGTTTCATGTCTAGTTTTATCTGAATTGGACTGAAATCGATTTTAAGAATCAGTCTTGCATTTGCTGTGAGGATACCCATATTTTTCAGCTACTGGATAAACTAAGTAATTTTTGATCTGGTTCTACATCCATGAGGACTTGTATCATTATATCTGCATGCTTAAATCATGGTTTGGCTTCCTAGAACATATATTGCAACTTAACATTTCATCTCACATAGAAATGCCATAGTGTTACAGCATCCCCTTATTTTTGAAATGTCAGTCAAAAGTTAACAACTGTGGTGCAGGATGGAGGTCATTATCCAGCCATTAAATAGTCCATTCAGCCTCAGTTTAATTTTATGCCATCTTCTGTCTCATTTCAAAATATCTTTGGAAGTAATCAAGTCTTGCAAAAACAATCTGTCTCTTCCCCCCGATTGCTTTGTGTGGAGAGAGAGAGACTTAAAAGACATGCCAGGAAAGGATTTGCTTTAGCTTTTAAAGTTATATATACTAATCTGTTTTACATTGGTGGTTTTATAGACATTGTGTGTGTGTGTGTCATGTTTACAGATGACACAAAGCCTCTCAATAAAGCTTCTAGTGTAAACGCAAGTTAAAACATCTTTTAAAACAACCACACCCCAACAAAACTTCTCTTACAAGACAGTATCACAGAACAGCTAGGCCTTTGAAAAGCTTGTAAGGAAGGGGGCTGATTGTCAATAGATTCCACAGTTATGGGTATTAAGCCATCCCCCACTTCTCTGTATCTTAGTGCACCCACAGTTATGCAGTGTAGTGACATGTAGGAGACAGAGGAAGGGCTGCTTTTGGGGAAAGGGGTTTGGTTATTTGAGGCCAATTCCTCTTCTAGTGTCCTCAATCCAAACAGCAGTTTACCAGAAGTTTGGAGCCCCTGGTATCCAGCTGTTGCTGTCGAATGCCAGGTTTGACTATAATAAAGCTTGCCTCATCTTGCATTCTCAAACTGTGGTGATCGAAGGCCACTGTCCCACGGACAATTGGATGTAAGGCTTTCCTGGTAAAGCTGCTCTCAGAATGCTGCTTTTGCCAATCCCAGGTCCTTGGGAAGGACTTGATAGGTGGATAAAAATGTCCAGTCCAGTCTAAACATCTGGCTGACTGTGTGACCAACAATAATAACCAATTAACTCTGTCTTTGTATGAAATGTGTTGAGATGCAGATAAATCATTTAGCTGAGTTTCCTTGGTTTAGTGGGAAAAGGCAGAACTGTAGCCTGCTACAGATTTTCCCAAGCTGTCTGCAAGAATTTTTGAGTAAATAAAGCAGTTCATTCTGACCATCACAGCAGAAGTTTGAAAAAGACATAGTACCTTATATAAGTTTGCAGATATATACTCAAGGATCTGGAAGATTTATTTGATCAAGACTGCCAGTGAGTCACCAGGTCCCCCCACCCCAATTTAATTTTATGCAATCTTTTTATTTTTGCTTTTATTGTTTCATCTGCCTCCAGATAGATTCATTGCTACTATAATTCCTATATCTGAATTTAAATGTTGCTTTACATGTAGATCATCAACTAGGCCCAGTTCTTCCATTATGCAAAGTGTAAAAGCTTTTTAAAGCTTTTTTTTTTTTTTAAAGGGGACGCAGTGGCTTAATGACGCTGAAAGTTGCCAGCCAGAAATAGTCGACACTTCAGTGGTTTGAGCCCAGCTCCGTGCAGCAGAGCGAGCTCCTGCTTCCTCCCCAGCTCCTGCCAACCCAGCAGCTCGAAAACATGTGAGTAGATAAATGGGTACTCTCACTCCGGTGGGAGAAAAAAATGCTGGCGGCACCTTGCAAAGGAGATGGGAGCAGTTGCCGGTAACACAGAAGCCGTACACGCCTGAAAAAGACGCGAAGCAACAGGAACCCTGCCTCCTGCGCTTGCCAGCTGGGCTCTGCTCTAGGAAGGAGGCACTGGCAAACCACTTCCGAAACACCTTGCCTTGAAAACTGCAGGGACTCGTCCAGGCATTCGCCGCAGAATCAGTAACGATTGAGTGCGGATTTAAAAAAAAAGCTGCTAGATCTGTATGGATAGATAGATATGCAGTGATAGACCTGCAATTAGGTAGTCCTTGTTTAGTGACTGCCTTGTTTAGCAACCATTTGCAGTTACGATGGTGATGGAAAAGTAGCTTTACGGCCAATCTTCACATTTATGTCCTTTGCAGATCTGTAAAGCAAAGGAAAAGCTAAAGTAAGATCATAAGCATGTCACAGTTTCATTTAGTGACCACTTCACTTAACAACTGAGTTGCCAGTCCTAATTGTGGTTGCTAAATGAGGATTACCTGTACATCATTTAACCCATCTTATGTTTCCTAGATCAGTTCACTTCAAAAATGGTGGAAAATCTTAGCCTGTTGCCAGCGCAAAGTAACAATTGAATCATCCCTGTATGTGACATTGTGTATCCTGGCACTAAAATGTTCTCAGCCAGTCTTTTATAAATACAGAAAGGATACATATTTTCCCTTCTGAATGCTTTTATATAAGGACAGGAAAGTAAGTGAGAATCATAGATTTTTGCTTTTAGCTTCCTTGGTTGTGGCGTATTCTCTGTTCCAAGTTTCTGATTAAATGTCTGAACTAATAGTAGAGGATATGCGAGACAAAAATGTCAAAAATTGTTGAGACATTTGATTGCTACAGGGTAGAAGTTTGATCCTGAAATAAATAAATAATAAACACATTAAAATTAAATATTCCTTTAACATCTATCTTAAGCACTACTCTCTTGAAACATTAGGAATGTTGAACAAATAATTGTAATAAGGCTATAAAGTATGTTAATTGTGTAAAGTGAAAAAACATGAATAGTCAGAGATAGCGCCAGTTGGCTCGCAGTTAATATTTACCTACAAGAGATGTGATCTGAATAACAGTATGTATTTTTCCTTTATAACTTCCCTTTGTATTATCAACTCACAGAAAGCGGCTAAGAACTTCTTCCTGAGTCTGCAATAGAACGATTTCAGGGGATCCATTTTCCTTCCATTTGAAAATCCTTCTTACTGGATTAAGAAAAGATGGCAGGTGTGAGCTCATGTATGAAATACTCCATGTTCATCTTCAACTTTTTATTTTGGGTAAGTCTGAGTTTTCAAAATGAATATTGCTTGAACCAAAATAAACAATGAAATACTGTTTAGCTTTAAAATGTGATATTTTATGAGTCTGGAGTCACCTGTTCCAATAGCAGTTCTGGACAACAGTGAAGATAAATACTTGCTTATTTGCAGTACTGGAAAAAAGAAGCAAGGCCTAAGTACGGAAATAGAGTCTTCTCTGGGACAAATGGAGAAAAGCCTTTAATATAAATACTTGCTTTTCTGGACAAGAGCACCATGCATTTTACAAGTGTGTAAATGTTGGAAATTGACTGCCTTTTGGAATAATTTAACAACTGTTCTGTTGCAAAATACATCTGCCAATTTATTTATTGAATTTAAAAACTTTGTGTCCTAGTGTAGTCATGACCTGTTTCAAACTGGGAGTGTGAGCACATGCTGAATTTCAAGAGATTACTGGGGTAGTTACACATTGCTTACTTTCCAACCATTCCTGAACCATCCTCTTTCTGTCAGATATTATTATGGTCTCCCATACTCCAGTCTCAGGGCCCCCTCCAAAAGCAGGCTGACAACCCTGCACTGTATCCCACTTTGCCCACTTTGTAGCCTTTAAATGAAGATGAATTACAAGGTGAAAAAATGTAGGTTATCTGATATGAATAATTAATTATATTGAAACACTTGGCAGAGAATTTGTGTTTGCGATAAAGAGATACTATTGCAGAACCTCTGTCTGCAATAACCTCTTTTCAGTGTAGAAATCTGTTATTTTTTTTAATTTTGTAAGAATAAAACTTTCTAACTTCAAGGTCTTCCTGAGTAATGAATTTGAAAGGACAGTAAAATGCCTGGATGCGTGTGTTTGCTATAAACCCAGATCAATCTGGATACTTTAACCTAAGTTCTTAAGTTTCATTTGCAGTAGCTATTTCGATTTTCCAGTAAGAATAAATTGGCCATTGTTCTCTGTCCAATCTGGCTCTCATTGATGCACCTCTGTAATTCACCACTTTCCAAACATATTTTGGTCTTATTCATATGTATTGTTTCAGGCATGTATTTTCAGATAAATTTGTGTGGTGTGAAGTGACCTGTATGGTCACTACTTGATTTTTAAGTCAAGGTTTTTCTCTTATTTATCAAGAGATTTTGTGTTAGAAAATTCAAAAGTGGGTGCCTCACCCTATGCCTGCAATGTTCCCTCCTAGTAACAGTGAACAACAATAATAATATCACTGTTTAACACCCCATAATTTTCTTTCTCACTCTTTCTCTCTCACACACACACACAAACAGGGTAAACATTTTAGCCCTACAAGTCTGCGGTCCTCTGAGGTCCTAGAAGTAGTGTTAATACTAGGAATGACCTATGGTCATGGCCTGCCACCCATGCTGTAAGACAATAGGAGAGACGGGTTCTCTGCATATGCTTTTTAGGATATGAGATGAGATGAAAGAAAGTTGTTGGTATCTTGAAGGAGGAATGAAGGACTCTGGGTAGCATATTTTGAGCGTTCTATTAATGTGGTTATGTGAGGAGGAGAGGAAAATTTTTTTTTAAAGGAATGGTGTTTTTTTTTAGAGCTGAGGCCTCATATTTACCTAGCATTCAATTTCTTGGATAAGTTGTTGGCTTGACAAACTGACATTTTAGGATTGCTCACTTTCACTGCAACAAACATTTTGTGATTGGCTATTTCCTTATGGCAGCCATGACACTTCCTCAAAATTTGAAATATCCCACTGATACTCAGGGATCATATTCCATTCACAGATTATTAGCAAAATGTCTATCAATCCATCTTTGGCTACATGGAGGAAATTACTGTCACCCACCCAACTTTACTTGACCAAGTTCCAAGAAAACCTGGAATCAATTGTGATCTACTCAGTAGCATTAATTCTCAGAGAAATTAGTCCTTACCTTATCCTCCTAAACCCTTGTGACATTTGCCATACAAAAAGAAACACCACCATTCTGTATAGTTGCTGGACAGGTTCCTAGTATTTCAAATAAAGACAGTCACTGCTTTCCTTCCATGGGATAAGGAAACAATCATAGTGTACTTAATTATAATGGAATATGATAGATGGTATCAATTTATCATTCACGTAATCAAAGTATTGAGGATGTCTGGTTGACCTGAATGTTGATTAATCTAGCTAACTCATAGAAATCTATCCTTGACCTCCCTGTACATTGTGCCATGGAAAAAATAATGTCTTTAGCCATTTTAATCTCAGAGTACAAGAAATTGAATACTGTACATTGATTAGTATGAATAGAATAAAGGTGATACATTTTTTTAACGGAGCTTTAAAGCAGAGATGAGCAAAATGGTTTTCTTTGGAGTGCAGTTGGGGCCCACTGCCAGCAGAAAGAGGAACTGAAGCAGGTGGTAGACACTGTCCAAGTAAGTTTGTGCAGCAGGTGTGCATTGAGAGGCAAAGGTTGCCTGCCCATACTATAAGCTATATGTTGGGGATGGCCTTCCTTTCTGCAGCCAGGAGCTGTACTATGTTTGTTTGTTTGTGTTTGTTTTCCTTTCAGTTTTCTTAGAGCTGGGGAATGGCTCAGGTCATCACCAAAAGGGGGAAACTCTGGCCCTTTCTCCAAAGTTTAAAAATATACTTTTTTAAAAAAAATCCAACACAATATGAAGATAAAAACGAAACTAAAAACAAAAAGATTAACAGGGGTGTCCACAAGGCATGATAAAAAGAGATGGCGGCATGATCGTTTTATGTGTATCCCATGTGTCCTAGCAATTTTCTCAAAAACAAAATTATATTCTAAGTGAGAAATGGGCATTTTATCCAAGACAGAACTGGGGAAATAAGCTTTCCTTGGTTCATAGGATCAGTTTGTATATGGTATTTGTGACTGTTAATATATATGAAGATAGGATAAATAAAGATGCAAATAATTTTTCAGGCATCTGCATCAAGTAGTAGCTTAATTTTGTTTTTCAGGATATTGATTTTTTTCTTTTTTTTCTTTTTGCCCCTTATCTAGATATGTGGATCTATTATTCTGGCAGTCTCTATATGGATGCGTGTCAGCAAAGATGCTCAGAACGTAAGTGTGCTTTTGCCTTATTACTGTAGTAGCAATAATAGTAGCAATAATCATTGTTGGTGTCAACATATATTACAGTCTGCACCCTTCCTGGCAAGTCACAGAAAAATAAAGTGGATAACAATGAAATAAATTCTATAGTAGTCTTCTTGGGCCTGTAAGCATGTGATTAGGGAAATCAGTCCCCCACCCCACCCCGCCCATGCCCCTTTGGAAGATGAGGTCAATTTCACAAGTAATAAATGGAATTACTTCATTTAAAAGGGAAACAATAATGTAAAATTTCCTTTTGTTGTTTTAAGTAGTCATATTTAAAATATGCAGTGGCAAGAAGGGAAAAATATAGAGCTTCTCAAGATACAGAAGGCAATTTTTAAAAGCCCCTAAAGGGAAAATTATGAAAATTAAAAATTAACACTCTGAACAGACCAAAAGATGTTACTGGTCTATTACTGAAGTCACACATTCACTGAGTTTACATAGGGAAAAATAAACAATAAACAATAAAGAGTTCAGTATCACACACACCAAAGTAAATCAAAAGTCTAAACGCTCATTCCTGGCTAAATATTCCCCTTTATCTTAGGGACAATGGATTGTTCCAGCAAGTGATTGTTGCATTCTCCTCCTGGATTTTTCCAGATTCTTACTATTACAGCCTTAAACCAGAGGCATAGGAGAAATAACATTTTAGCTCTTTTTTTCTTTCCCTGGTACCCAGATTTCTGGCTGGGGTTTTAAGAAGCCAAAATCCTTCTCCCTACAAAAGGGATTAGGTAAGAATTTTCCCTTAGGAAGGGAATCTTCTCTTAGGACCTTAGACAGAGTGGTGTATTGGTTACATCTCTATTTGTAGCTAGAGTGTTCTGTAAAAGCAGGTTGGCCTCACAATAACCTCACTCAGAAATGAAAGAGATTTCCTCATTTTAATTTTTAAAATATAAGAATTTTTACTTGGAACAAAGCATCTGAGAATTAGCAAACCTTGATCCCAAGCAATCCCAGGTGGTGACAAACTCTGCTATAACTTATGGTGTGAGTCTTATCTTGACTATCTTCCCCTTACCCCCAGTTTATTCCTAGATCTTATTCTCAGTTAAGAAAGTATATAGTTGCCAGTTTAAATTAAATATTCTAGATAGGAACTTACACTCTGTTGACTGAAGACAGGAAAAGTATCCTTGAGACATTTTACACGTGTGATCAGGAACAAGATACAAATAATTACCACTTAAAACCTCATGAAAAGATTGTGAAACAGTTTATAATATCAATATCAGCTATACAAATTCATTTCCATCCAAATTCTATGAAGGCATGGGCAACTGTTGCAACTTTATACCAGCAGAATACTGGTACCGTATTTTTCTCTCACCTTAGTTTTCTAACATTAGTGTGTGTGTGTGTGTGTGTGTGTGTGAGAGAGAGAGAGAGAGAGAGAGAGAGAGAGAGAGAGACTCTGTAGGCATTTCTATGGGTGCTTGCTGTTATTTTATCCATTTTTGTTTGGATTACAAATGGGTCAACAAATGCTTTATCTCCTGGAGATAACTGGAAAAAGGACCTTTTTAGTTGGTTCCTCACATTGAAATGCCCTTCTTAGGAATTTTCAACTCCTAGTGACCATATAGATAGATTTTCTCCATGATGATCTATCTCTAATCTTCTTTCAGGTCACTGGAGTCAAAAATGACTTGGTGGTACACAATCAATCAATCAATCAATCCTAGGAATACCTGTGTGCACCTTTAATCCTGTCATACAGACATCAGGCAAAAAGTGTTATGGTTTATTCAAGCTGTTAACAACAATTAGTTTGAGTGTTGTTGTTTTTTACTTTTACTGTTGATTTGAGTTTAGTTTGCTTTTCTTCATTATTTTGTGTATAGTTACTTATTTTTATTAGCTTTTCATTAATATATGAGTTTGCCATCCAGGAAACAAACTGACACTGAAAATGCAGGATATGGATGATATACATAAATACTAATCATTCTGTTCCAATCTGGGAATTTATAATCTGCAGTACTGTCTCAAAACCAGGCAAACCTGTTTCCACTTCTCCTTCCTCTTCACCCATACCTAAGTATGCTGCTGCCTTCTCTGGAGTTCCAGCACTAGAGCAATGTCCTTGGGGGCTGCACGATCAGAATGAAATGCCATGACTCAGGGCATTGTGTTAGGGCAAAGTAGCTTGCTGATAACATGACTTATACTTGACTCATAGAGAGAGCTGTATGTTTCCTCCTACTTTCCTTTTTAGACTAACATTAGCCTCCTTGATTATTTCACTGATTTCATCTGAAACTTTGTACTTCTCTCTTTACAGGAACTTGAGATAGACCCCACTTTGTTTTCTGCTGTTAACCTTCTCATTGCTGTGGGCGCTGTCATCATGGTGCTTGGTTTTCTAGGTTGCTGTGGTGCCATGAAGGAAAGCCAGTGCATGCTCCTCCTGGTAGAGTTTCAATTTTTGTAACATTTTCTTTGCCAATATTTTCAAAGCAATATTCTGAATGGGGAAACCACGCTTGATCTACTTGGTTGGACTATAAGTGATTTTCAGTGCAAGGTTTATCTGGGATTTATGAAAGTTTCCCAAGCAGAAGGAGGCAGGGCGTGTCTTGGACTGCCACTGAAAAGAGATTATGTACTACACTGTATTGGACTCCTTACCATTGTCTGTGTGGGAAGATGTGAGATTAAGGAGATTGTGAGAAAATGTGAATTACAAATGAAAGATAACAATGATACCTGGTTTTTTTCCTAAGCCAAAGTCCATAAATATTGGCTGCAAACTAGGCAGGAACTCTAATATTGGCTATTGTGAACTTTGATACATGAGGAGCACCTACATTTGAAGAAGGCAACAAAGGAACCTGAACCAAATAACTTTCAGAACAATAACAAAATGGCTGCTGCTGTCTGAATGTTTGTCACAACTGCTTCCCTTCAATGCAGCCATTTTTGGAATATTCTGATTCCTAATTTGATTCACTATTTACGTAGGGCTGTCCTTCAGAATAAAGAAAGGATGCTGATTTCTTCATGTGCTTCAGAATGCAGTATCTGCTGCATCATAATACTATTCCAGTAGTTCCTCAAAAATGGCAAGTTCTATGCCATAATGCAGAGATAAAGGACATGTGTAAGGTGCCAGATCATTTTCCTAGTTCTCCTTAAGTTGCTTTTGAGTGAAGTTGAACTGTGGCAGTCTTGACACTCAGTGTTTTTCTCATTTCGGGAAGGTGGGGAACTGAAAGACATGGGTTTGCAACCTGGAATGCTTACAAGATGGCATTGTCTGATCTCAGTTTCCCCAGTTCTTCAGAAAAGATATAGGACAACTGAGAAGGAGCTGCATTTGCATGGGATCTATAAGGGTAGCTCTGTTTACTACCCATGTTCCTTTAAGTGCAGTCACTATCCTCCAAATATCTAAAATAGACCTACAACATACGTAATCTGTGTAATCTGCTAATGTGGGACTTTTGCGGCCCAGAAATATGGGTCAGAACTAGTGACTATATCCTTGATTTCCTCACCACATAGTAATTTATGTAATGCTGTGTTATTTTCACTATAGAATTTATATGCCACCTTTTCATTTATTCCAACATTCCAAGTGATTATAACAGTACAAAATACAAAGTATTAAAAGCTCTGCAATTACAATTAAAACCAATAATTAAAATAATGAATAAGTTTGGCAAAATATGCTTTTACCATTTTCCTAAATAAACACACCTTCGTAGAAGCACATTCCATAGCCTGGGAGCCACAGAGGAGGCTCTTTTCCAAAACCTGCTAGCCAGACTTTGGCACGGTGGGCATCTTCTGAAGTGCTTGTTCTGCTGCCATCTAAGTAACTGGGCAGTTTGTAGACAGTCTCAGAGTTCATCAGGCTCTGTACCTTTGCACAGTCAGAAGCTTGCCCACCCTCCATGTTTCTGCACAATTCATCACCTGGACAGGTCTAATCAGTACTTGATAGAGCAAACTTGAAAGCAAGTTCAGAATCAGTGGCTATATTTATTTTGGCGGGTGTGCTGTGATAATGGCAGGTTTGTAAATACTAAAACAGAGGAGAACTTCACAAATCTCTTTAAGAAGTTTTCAGTAGCTAAACCAGCTATAAAATTAAAATCCTTTCCTCTCCTCTTGTCTCCTCTCTTCAATATTCCTTTCTACTTCAACTCTGGTTTTAATGAATTGTTTTCATACTGTCTTGTAAAATGGAAGTTTGACTTTTGTGAGGCTCCATTATTTTAACCCAACATTGTCCATCATGCTTCCTCAACAATGATCTCTCTATTAGCTCAGACGAAGCTAATATCAAAATCATGGTGTCTTAAAGCTGTCTTAGTTAAACCTATTGAAATCAGTGGATCTTCAGTTTTTCCGAGCTTACTTAAGGGCATTTAATTTCAGGTATTTAACCTAAGTATGACAAAGTCTGGGACTAATCCATTAAGTGTTGCAATATGTATTAAAATACACATGATCTACTTCGACCAATTATGCAGACACACTATAGTTATAATATAGGCAAGCATATACCACTAGAAGGAAGCAATTCATTATTCTAATGAACGGAAAACAATGTGTCATTCCCGTGACCCCTGCCTTGTAACAATTATTGTCTAGAGAAAATGCAGCTGAATTATGTACAGTTATAGTACATACAGAAAGTTAATTTCAGCCCATTACAGTTTTCCTGTCTTACATAAGAAGTTGTATCCTCTTAAAATACCTCTTGTGTACAACTTTCGAACATTAAAGAGGAAAACCTGTCTTGCTTTGCCAGTACTCACATTTGGATCTCAAAAATCTATCAGCCTTTCCTTATAGGTGTCTTTTCAATGGATTGGGGTTTTCCCCCCATTTTGTAACACTGTTTTATAATATTGTAAACCACTTCAGAACATTTACAATGATAAGCAATAGGTAAATACACTCCTCTGGAGCTCAGATGATTAATTTTTCTGTTTCCTCCCACCAGTTTTTCATTGGACTACTGATGATTCTGCTTCTTCAAATCGTAGCCGGCATTTTGGGAGGAATATATAAATCTCAGGTATTCCATTCTTCAATCTTATTAGGTTATATAGTGATTACATTATATATGCTGATTACCTATATGATCTGTATAAAATAATTGTATTGTCTGTTCATTTGCAGATTGAAAGCAGCTTAAACCAGACTCTCCAGAAGGAAATTGCCTTATTGCAAAGTGCTTCAAGCAGTGATAAGGATTTTCTGGAAGGCTTTCACAAATTTGAGATAAAGGCAAATTAAGTTTATTAATATTTACTATTATTTTTATTCCAATTGTTCCAACATTTCAGAATTAAACTATGTTTGAAAACCATTCTCACCTCCAATTCCCTAATTTCAGAAAACCAAATACAGATCAGCCTACAACGGGGTACAAATAATCTGTACCAAAATATCTGAATTCTAGTAACATTACTCATATGTTTAACCCTAACCCTTATATCACACATAGTATATTAAACTGATGTTTACTGTTCCAGGACAATTGTTTTTCTTTAGAATTTCTATCTAAATGTAGCGTCAAGAATTTTTTTCCCCTCACATTGACTCTTCTTTTGAATATCATTTAATTGTAATAATGTTACAAAGAGCCATTCAGGTTGGATGTTTTCATTACAGTATTGCTGATTTTTCTCATTTCTGTATTTTTTTACCTCATACATCTCTCTTCACGGTATTTTTGGTTTTATTTTCAAATAAAAGCATTGAGAAGATCCATATTCTGGCAATGTTGGCGAACACATTTTTACTCTTTGATAAGCTATCTTTCTTCACTGAGCTTCACTAAACTCTTCTTCATTATTGTTTTTCTTGTAGAACAAATGTTGCGGTGTGCTTAATGGACATTCAGATTGGGGGAAAAACCGTGCTCTTTACAATGGCTGTGAATGTGAAAAGGAAGAGTTAGCTACAAGTGTCTGTGAAGGAATTTGGTATAAAAAGGTGAGAAAAATGTTTTCTGTGGATACATCAATGATTACTGGGATTAGTGGTCATTTCTGACCTCCAGAATCATATATCATGGAATCATTCTAGGGAACAATAGTGCAGGATGATGATCAGGTATTGATTGGATGTTTATACTTCTGCTCTATTCTTCACCCAGGAAGCACCAGGTTTGTTTTTTTTAATCTGCGCTCAGTCGTTACCGACTCTGCAGTGACTGCTTGGACGAGTCCTTGCAGTTTTCAAGGCAAGGTGTTTCGGAAGTGGTTTGCCAGTGCCTCCTTCCTAGAGCAGAGCCCAGCTGGCGAGCGCAGGAGGCGGGGTTTCCATTGGTTCGCGCCCTTTTCAGGCGAGCGCAGTTTCACACTTACCGGCAACTGCTCCCAACTCCTTTTGCAAGG
The DNA here is from genome assembly GCF_059951505.1 of Python bivittatus. Lineage (NCBI taxonomy): Eukaryota > Metazoa > Chordata > Lepidosauria > Squamata > Pythonidae > Python > Python bivittatus. The sequence continues at coordinate 21,277,476 of NW_028277058.1, read as the reverse complement.
CGCTGCCAGCATTTTTCCTCCCACCGGAGTGAGAGTCCCCATTTATCTACTCACGTGAGTTTTCGAACTGTTGGGTTGACAGGAACTGGGGAGGAAACAGGAGCTCACCCTGTTAACGCGAAGGCTGGACTCGAACCGCTGAAGCGTAGACTATTTATGGCCGGCAACTTTCAGCGTCATTAAGCCGCTGTGCCACCGCGTCCCCCAAACACCAGGTTAGGGGAAAGCTAATGAAAACCTTGCAGGTCTGTTACTGTGTTTTTTGTTTGTTTGTTTGTTTCTCATGCCTTCAAGTCAGTCTTGATTCTGGCAAGTGCCTGGACAAGTCCCTGAAGTTTTCTTGGCAAAGTTTTCAGAAGTGGTTTGCCATTGCCTCCTTCCAAGGGCTGAAAGAGGGTGACTGGCCCAAGGTCACCCAGATGGCTTTGTGCCTAAAGCAGAACTAGAACTCACAGACTCCCTGTTTCTAGCTCAGTGGCTTTAACCACTACTGCATTATACCAAAATGGGTATTTATATTTTAAGATCCTTCCTTCAAGCACTGGGCCAGGATATTATGTGAACCTTTAGTACATGTAGTATGTGTTATGTGAGTTACTGATTCCAGAATAATATATGTTTATATATAGCATTTTAAACAACTGGTGGTTTTTAAAAATGTTTTTAATGTTAGCCATCAGAGTCACTTGGCAAGTGGGCAGCCACATAAAATGAATTAATTAATTAATTAATTAATGCTTTAGTGAGTGGATTCCTAAACACAGTGACACTTCTTTTCTTCAGGCTCAGATCAAGGCATGGTGAAAGTTGGGTTACTTTAATGAATAACAGAGAGATGTTGTGCTCACCCTTGTGTAATATCCAAAGCATTTCTTCCAAATAATTTTTTTACCTATGCGTTGCTCTTTTATATTCCAGACTAACTATAATTACACCAAAGTCTTCCTTTATATAAAGATGTACAATCTACTATCTAATATCTGATGCATTGATGGAGGCTTATGAAAATGATCACATTGAAAAGAATTGAGGAAGAAGTTAGACTAATATTCATATGACTTCTATCATTTTTGTCTTTGCCTTATCTTTCAGAGTTGTTCAACTGTGATTATGGAAATCTTAAAGAACAATATGGTCATAGTTATGGGGATAGCATTTGGACTGGCATTTATTGAGGTACAAATAAAGTCTTATTTCAACTGGCTATCATATCGCAAGCAATCTATCAGTAGTACACTAAACTGAATGATTGTGGCTGATCAAAGTCACCCACTAAATGGAGATGCATGAGTTTACCTCAACAGTACTGACAGTGACTTGATGAAGAATACTTCTGGGTGAAAATGGGAAATGGGCTGCTGCTGGTAGTGCTGCTACCTTCCCATTTTTTAGATTCAAAAGCCCTGCCAACCTTTTTGAGGAGATGGGGTTAAGGCAAAGGTAGACATGAAAGATCAGGCCCACTGAATAAGTGGAACCACTTCTGTTGCATACTCCTATTTCTTATCCAGGTAAGTTGGAAAATACTGTTTGTGAAGTATATGAAAAATAGTTGAGATGTGACCTGAACAAAGACCTGCTCATTAGAGGCTATGAGTGGGATCCTGCTGGACTTTTAAGTCACCCTCCTTAACAGTGGAGTTCAACAGAAAGAAGAAACAAGGAAATAAAACAAGCTGTGTGTCCTGATAGACTTCCTGTTGAGTAAGCAGAGGCTGATACAGAAATTGTAAATAAGATATAAAGCAGATAGTGGAGTGAATCACCAAATGAAATAATAGAAATTTGGAGGAAGAGTTCAAGGGAGATATCCCTAAGCATTTTCCCTCTGAGTGGATAGGAAAAAACAAGCAGATTGGATGAGTGAGTAATCACATAAAAAGAGAGGATGAGTATTCCTTGGATAAAACAACAGGGCTGTAACAGATATTGATAGAGGAAACAACTATTCACAAAGGAAGAGAACCAAATAAAGAAGCAAGCTAAATGGATGAGAGTCATAACTAGCAACAAGGCAGTAAGAAGATGCTCCATGTCACATCAGAAGCTTCTTTCAGGCCCTCACAGAATGACCAGGCTATAAATCTCCACAGAAAAAAACAAATGACATGGTTATAGGAAATGAGAATCTGAAGACCTGAAGGATAGGAGCAATGGAAATGCTATCTGCAAGAGGACAAGAAGAGAATTGCAGTAATAGTAGTATCTACTGTATAGTTGTTGTGCTACTTATAATACATCCTTCAGTTTTATCTCAGAAACTTAATAGTCTCTTATGAGTTCATGTGCAGCCACTCACAGCTTCAACCTGCTTGTTTTTTCCTCAACCCTACCTTGAATCTAACTACAAGGAACAGAAACTAATACGTGCAGACTGAACCTCCTGGCCTGTGGAGTGTGTCTCCAGGGAATACATATCACAGTAGTGATATCTAAAGTTTTTTTTTAATGGAAAAGGAAACTACCTAATTTAGCTTTATTTGCTTTTCCAGATAGATTCTTAGTTAGTTTCTGGTAACACAATTTCCAGCAAAAGGTGTAACATATGCAGCTGGTTAACAGTTAATAGTGAGCTCTGTAGATGACAGTTGCTTGGAGCTCTAAGCTTCCCTTTGTGGACATTTGGCAACTTATTGCTACAGCTCACTCTTCTGGAAGGGTAAAGCCTTCATTGCATGAGGCAAGAATTTATACTGAGGGAGGCTGTTATTTTTCTCTGTCTCTTTGGCTTGTGTGAACTCTTTGTTTTTGTTTTACTCTCTGCTATTATAGGGCTTTCACTAGAGATTTCATGTTTTCTGTCTCAAAATAATAAGAAATTGTTTTCAACTGTAGTAGTTAAACAAGGCACTGAAGGCTGGAGAACAGAGGCTCAAAGCTGCATGTGGTCCTGGGACACAGGTTGCTTACCTCTCCTACAGCTGATGTATACTAGCCACACTGTCCTATAACTAGCTATTTTAGAGCAAATTCCAGTTACCTGTATCTGTGGAACAGTGAAGCAAACAGCCTTGCCATAATAGCTACCTCTTTTTCTGCAGCCTTTTTGTCCACTGTTTGCTTCAACTATCAATTATAAATCTGTAGTCAGAGATGATTTGTGCACAGAAATATATCTGTCTGATGCAGGTATTTTCAAAATATTATTTTTTGTTCAAATCTAGAGTTCTGATTTTTTTTAGCTCTTCATGCACACTGGATAGCTTTAAAATTGATGATTTTAAAGCTTCAGTGAAAAAGTTCCATTTGGTAGTCAGTTTCAGTTTTACTTAAAACAAAACATATATGAATGTGCTCCAATTTCTAGCTTAATTTGTTATTAATATTTTGTTAAAGTGAAGTGACCAGTTATCCAGAGCAACAAATCCCCACATTTATAACAGCTGCACAAGAATTCAAATTACAAAGAATCTTGTAGCACCTTCAAGACAAACTATTTACAAAAAACCTTTCCTTTTCCTTTCATGGGCTTATACTCCATGTGTTTGATGTAGTAAATAGTATTTGATGAAAATTTATGCAAGAATACATTAGTTAATCTTTACACAAGACTGTTGTTTTTGCTGTAATTTATTATAAAAATGAAAATAACTCGTATCTTTATGATTAAGGCTTTCCAATACAAAGTTTTCAAACTAAGAATTCTAATGTTGACAGGAAGCAGTATGAAAAATCTTTTCATCTCTCAAGAAATCTGATCTTTCTCCCACAAGTATTGCAATACAGAGCAGCAGTAAGAATCTCACAACTTGTCTTCACCCGTTAAAGCCATCCATCTTTCAGGATAAATTTAAGTTTCCCACACTGTGGTATACATGGGTTTCATTAAAATCCCACTATCTGAGAACCATACCTCTAAAAATGGTGTTGGAAGCAATCTTTAAACAGCAGATTTCATTAGTACATAAATCCAAGAAGTTTGCAAACAAAATGTTCTTGCTCTGGACTGAACTGTTATGTGGGGAATCCGAAGCTGCCAAACAATACCATAAACATCTTTCTTTTTTCTTTTTCAGATTATTGGTCTGGTGTTTTCAATGAGCCTTTACTGCCAGATCCAGAGAAAATGAAACCATGGAAGTGTCAGAAATATGTCATCAGCCAAATGAGAAAGCTTTGTAGATTGAGGAATCGGTATTTGGTTTGGCATCCACCAATAAATGACAGAAGTAGTTGTGATGATAACAGCAGAAGCACTGATGGAAAAAGATACTTCATGAGTTATGAGTTACAAATCTGTTTAAAATTAGGGAAATTAATGATCTGTAGCTGGATTTTTTTTAAAAAATGCATCACATACAATTTGTGTTTTGGAGGGTGGCAATTTGTAACCGATCTGAAGATGACCCTTCAAAAAGCACTTGCTCCATATTATGCTAACCCAACATATTGTTTTCCACTTATCTGGTAACTATAACTGTTTTCTGAATTAAAGCTGATGCCTACTTCACCATTTCAGCTAATGAAGTTTATAGTTTTATATATGTGACCCCATACACACAAGCATATACAAGTAAAATTCTTGCTTCCCAACTCTGCATGCAGAGACATATATACATGTTTCACCTTTTAACATTGCTGAAATGCTGTGAAACTTGCCTGCTCTTTGAACAAATTGATCGATCAATCTGTCCAATCAATCCAATGGAGCCAGATTATCTGTATCACTAGAGGCTGGCCTGAGAGGTGCAAGCAAGCTTTTAACAGTAACTCTTGAAAAGCCAGAACAGGCAGTCTCTATAAAGTTGGGCTTTATAGGGTTTTTTTCCTTATTTGCAACATAATCATACATGTTAGAGTTAAATGGTAATTTCTCTTGAGAAAGGAGGTATAGGTATAGGTATAGGATTATGGCTTCTTTCCTGGCATTATTTCACAGCTTATGGGTAAACTGGGCTAGCCATCTAGCAAACAATAGCTTACTAAATGGTGTATGTTATGCAGTGCTGAGGTAGTTGTTAATCTCCTGCTAAGAGACAAGGAGAATTTCATCACTGTTCTGCAACTTATCTAGATAACCTGCCTTTTCCATAATAAACATATAACATGTAGCTTCCAGAATAAACGAGGCACTGATATGCATATGTACAAATATAGGTACATTTACACACATACATGCATACATACTGTGTATATCTATAGCTATGTAGACAGTCAAGAGAATTCCTACACTCTTTCATCTGTGCTTTTATCCTATTTACACTTTCATCCTTATTGTGTATGGATATAAATTAGACCTGATATTAAAGATGTATGTCCAAGGCCTTCAGGTATAATTTGAGCATTGAGAGAAAACTGCTTAAAACAAGTATAATTTTGTGTACCAACATGAATTCTTCAGAATCCAAAACACTTCTCATTAATATTTATGAGAATTAATATTTATTGCCCCCTACTCTTCCATACTTGCAGTTGTCCAAAAGCTAATCGTACTGGCTGCAAAGTGGCACTTGAAAGGAGACTGTTTTCTGACCTGTAAACATTTCTGGAACATAATAAAGGATTTCACATAATCAAATTTCATACTTTTTATATAAAACTTAAATTCACTTGTATTTACTCACAGTTAAATGGAAGTAGACTGAAGCTACCATACAATAATTCTCCCATCCGAAGTTATCTGTCAACCTATTTGAACCAAATGAGGCAATGCATTCTGTGGTTAATGAATTGACTCAATTGGACTGCTTTCTTTGCCACACACAGGTTTAGGAGAAAAGGAATGAATTACAAGGCTTATCACACTTGTAAATCTGATCTCTGTCATTGCTATGTGATACCTATTATTCAGTTTTACCCAACTTCTTAACAAATCTGGGTTTAAAATTCCAAGAAATTGTATCTGCCTGGCTTCTTTAAGGCACAGATATTTGGGAACAACAAGATTTGCTTTGATGAAAGGGGTGGCTATCAATCAATCCAGGTCAAGAATACAGAAAGGCAGTGACTTACAGCAGAATTAGCAGATTGGTCAAGGGTCCCATTCTAAAAAGTACCAGGACAGAAACAGAATCTGAGATTTTGAATTTGAGATGTTCTTGGTAACAATACTCCCCAAATATTTAATACTTATCCTGTTAAATTAAAAGCCTTTGAAAAGGGATTTTATGGGTACTATTATGGGTACCACAGGGGCACTCCTGAAGCATAAATTTCAGATAGATAAGGGTGCTTAAATAGTGGAGGTCCAACATCAGTCCAAGAGAAAAAAGCATGGGCATATGTAATAAGGGAGGATACTTTTTACAAGAGGAACAAATTACCCTACATGGTAACATAGTCTATATGGTTAATCTATTTTCAGGTGTTTTAAAATATCTTGAACTAACCAGAGAAGCTGGTTAGAAGAATACACTGAGCCACAACAACTGACCAAGATTAAGTAAACCTGGCTTAGCATGTTGTGCAAATGCATCTGCTAGGGCTTTACCTATCCCGATTTTATGAGTTGTGTGGACACACTGATTGTTCCCAGCACTGAAGTCCTAAGAGGTACAAGCTGCTAGAACATCACATACACTCTCAGCTTTTAATATTTTAGGTTCCATTTCTGAGCAAGCGCTTCTTCTCAAGTCCTGCTGTTCAGATGTGTACAGTCGTCTTTCATTCTCCATTAATGAGTTCTTCTGAAGTGGAAAAATATATACATTTTGGATGTATTTTTCTGCAACATATATTTTTTGCAATTTATGGAACTTTCTACTATATGTGCTTTTTACTAGGCAACTTTCTCTAATATTTTTAAATACAGCTTTCCCAAATATATCTTGGCTTAAGTGAACTTTCCTTGCTATATATGATGAATATCAGCTGACTCATTTGTTACTGCTGTCCATGCTACAATGGAGTTTACTTTGGCAGATGACAACTTTTTAAAATAAAATAAATCCATAACAGATTTCTTTTATATCCCCTTCAGAGAATTATGGAAGGAAAATTTAGACAAAAGTCTCAGAATCCTATTGGAAAATGGATTCTCCTTATAAAATGGCAAATACAATTAAATAAGAATTACTGAAGAACAAGAATACAGCTTTGTAATCAAGCATTTCCTTCCTTCCTTCCCCTGTAATTTTATAAAGGCCTGTATTTCAGAAATTGTTTAATATCTGGATTTAAAACTCATACTCACAGGGGCAGTGGAGAGGGTTAAAGCCTTACATTAGGCAATTCTCAGTGCCCTCCCCCCTTCTAAGCATTTGGTCAAAGTAATTTCAGTTAATATCTGATCTTTTAATAAACCTACTATGCTAATAATTTTATGGTAGTGGAAGAGAACAAAGAGATTGTGCAAATATTACTGCTTCCTCATATTTGCTATGATAAGAACTCTCTGGAGGAAATGCAGACAGAGCCTGTGCTGTTGCTCACAAGGACTAAAAGTGGGAAGGGGTTACAAGCCTTATTCATATTGTCTGCAAACTTTGTGCATTAAAATGGATGGTCTGAAAGAGTCTTGTGATTGCATTTATTTGAACGTGGGTAGATGTCCCTACAACCTGTGACTCTTCTAAGAAGAGTATGGGTATATTGTGATAGAGTAAATGTCAAACAATTTAACCCAACCACAATTGTTCATAACTACAGATCAGATCTAGCCTATACATATCTATGTGTGTATTGAGGGAGAGGGACAGACATGGAAAAAGTGGGTTCACCCATTATGCTAAACCATTATTTGCTTTAATCACAATTTGTTAAACAAGTCTGTTTAACAAATAATGTCTGTTCACTATTCACATATAATGCTAAGCTATAAACCATGGCCATGAAACCACAAAGGCAAAGTTCATCCAACACACTCAGTCAAATACTGTATAAACTAACCATATTATAGCTTAATCATGATAGTAAATATAACCTGAGAGGGATGGAATCTTAAATTATATTAATAAAAATAACTTTAGATTCTGAGATTTTATAGGAACCCATAGCATGAGATGTAATTACTACTTCAGGAGAAAGCAAGCCGTGGCATTCTGAAGGGTACTGAACTACAGTCCCACCAGCCCTAGCCAATATGTCCAATGGATATTGGGAGTTGTAGTTTGGCAACACCTGATAGCCACATGAGGTATCCATAGAGGGATCAAAAAAGTCAAGATGGCAGTCATGAAAGATGCAAAACAAAGGGCCAGGTCTTTGATTATGCAGCTTCGATCTTGACTTTTTTTAATCAGCCCTGGGGCCACAGCTTGTCTACCCCTACATTACAGTGTTCCAGCCCCCTGGTTCTCAAATTCTTCAGTACCATCACTTCCTCAAATGATAAATGCATTTATTCTAAAATTATAAACAATACCCAAGCCCATGAATAAAAGTAATGATTTGAGAGGTTTGGGCAACAAATCTCCCAGGAGTTCTCAAACTTTGCACTACATCAATTGCCCACTGCCATCTTATGTAGGAAAAATGAAGAGCAAAGGTTATTTGATAGTGTTGCCATTTTTCCTCTGCAAAATTGAACAAACTAGGAAACTGTCACCATAAGCTGCTTGTGTTCCCAGAGGGATCCTGACCTGTAGTTTGACAAGCTCTCTTCTAACACTTTCTCATGGCCAATTTCCCTTTCAATGATTGTGTTGCTGTGGTATTCAATTGGTATGAATCCAATAAAACATTCAACTTGACAAAGAAATGGACTTATCCTTCGAGTCTTACCAACTGTGTTATTTACGACTTCAATGGTACTGTTCAATGTTATACCCTACTGAAATATTAGAGGCCAATAAGAAGTTGCTGATGGAGGTGCTAAATATTATCAGATCCAGCCTCTCAAACTGCTTAGCCAGCTTCAAGAAAAAGGAAAAAAGCAGCATGTCTTTTTTACATATCAGTATGGAACGGGACAGTTAGGGAAGACTCCATTAAATCAAAATCTGAAATCTTTGCATTGCAATTCTTGCTTGCTTTTAATACCACTTATTCTCAAGCACACATAAAATTTTAATCCCAGTTTCTTAACATTTATAAAAGTACTAGTTCTTGCATCTTTTAATCAACCTGACCTGTTATGTGTTGGAAAATATGGGGTTTCAACCAAACCTGTTGAACTATGCTGTGTGTTCTAAAGCCTCTGCTAGATCTATGAGGCCTTCATTTTATACAATTGTTTCTGCACATTTATTCTGTTTACAAATTCAATCTTCTTTAAAGCGGAAAATTATTGACTCATGCTAGGTTAAGCATATAAACACAAAGTATTCTTTGAATTGGAGTCAGCTGTGGATGATTCTCTAATTCAGTGAGATCTTAAATTCTTTGAGCAAATACAAGCAAAAGCAACATAAACACGATCAGGTTCATTATCCAGTTGTTTTTCAAGACCTTTCATGGAACAAGTAGCCTATATTACCTATTTAGTTATGAGGGTATTATAACCTAGAACACATCCCTCCAGCAGCCAACACCCAGATAAGCACCAGTTAATCAGGAAAGAAACAATACTCTAATTAAGGAACCATCACGGAGGAAGCTACTCCTCCACCAAGACTGGCAGGGCTGTTGGAAAATATGGGGTTTCAACCAAGCCTGTCTCACACGAGCACAAAGGGAGGGGCGGCTTCGCTGTGGCCTAGCTTTGCTACTTTGTGTGGGCGGGGCTTGAATCCCGCCTTTTTCCTGTTTCCTTCATTTTCTTCTCTTCTCCTCATGGCTGCGCACGAGGTATGAATGAATCCTCTCTCCTCTTCATGGGTTTTGTAATAACCTTTAACAACCCCCAACAATGTGCAGCCTACACACTGAAGTTAAGCCTGTGGTAGCCCTTCCTTTCTGCTGCAGGGCACATCAAAATGTTCATCTAATATTTCTATTCAGGAATGTAATGATAACCATGGAAAGAGAACCATAAGGTCCGAGTCCTATCATTATTGTTTGAAGGATGGGGAAAGCTGTCACTTTTGGTTTTTGCTTAGCTTTTCATTTCCAAGCCTAACTTTATTTCATTGAGTTTCTGGTTCACCTTCTGATTGTTTTTTAAAATGTTTTTGTGTACTTCCTTATAATACGTATTTTTGTAGATTATTTTGACTAACGTATCTGTAATGTACATGTTATTTTTGCATATTTTCTTCTTGTGGGGAGACAAGGAATTGAATTGCAATATTTGAAAAAGTAGAAATAGCAATCTGTATTACATCATGTTTGCTAAAATATGGATTAGGCAAGTTCACATTTGAATGGAAATGAAAATAGTTCTTCCCAATCTATTAGCCTCTGGCTTCCACTTCACTGTGAATAGATTTGACTGATGTGACAAAAAACAAAACAAAACTGTGTAGTAGAGGAAGTAGAGAGAAAACCTATTGCAGAAATAACATGAAGGCTTCTGTCTTTTCTGGCCTGTAGTACATTTCCTTTCACTTGTTGGAAATACATCCCTGGATTTCCCCCTTCACAGTCAGAAAGAGGCGCCTGAGGGCACACGCTCATGGCTGCACTGATGTGCTTTCTTCCATCCCTGACTTGACAGAAATGTATGCCCACTTAATTTTCACTGCCCCCACCACCAGCTTTACTCTGCCTCAGCAATGAAGTCAGGAAGTGGTTGTCAGTACAAATTTAATGCAGGGCAGTGATTGGTCAATTTCCTGACCTTTCCCCACCCACCTAGCATCACTAGCAGAAAAATAGTTGCTCTCCATGTGATGGAGCTTGGTTGGGGGACTCTGGACACTCCCTCCAGCTTCATACTATGCCCCTCCTATGTCCTGCCAATTTCCCCAGACTGAACATAGAGTCTGTCTCCTCCCCACCAGTTTCTAAGGAACAGTTGTTCCTGAAGCCAAAGCTTCTGAGTTGTCTGCAGTACCTCCCAAATAGCAGAGAAATTAGGGCTACCATATTTAGGATACAATTCCTAGTATTCCTAAATACAGTCCACCACCACCCATTTAATTGTTTGTTGCCACTGAATTGTCATCTACATTTGTTCAGCCCAGATATCATAGTCCTAAACAAATTAGAGAGCCAATTCGATGTAGGCTAGAAACTGGGAGACTATGAGTTCTAGTCTCGCCTTAGGAACAAATCCAACTTTCTCACCTTAGGAATGAAGCCAACCTTGGGCCAGTCCCTTTCTCTTAGCCCTAGGAAGGAGGCAATGGCAAACATCTGAAAACACTTGCCAAGAAAACTGCAGGGCTAGTCCAGGCAGTTGCCAGGAGTCAAAAACTGATTTGAAGGCAAAAAGAAGGAAGGAGAGAAGAGAGAGGGGAGAGGAGAGGAAAGGAAAGGAAAAGAAAAGAAAAGAAAAGAAAAGAAAAGAAAAAAGAAATCCCAGCAGACAAGTTAATCTTGTTTTCTCCCATTGCTCATGGTAGGAAAGAGTTTTAAAAGAAAGCTGTCAAGAAGGATGGCCACTGCAGCTGCCACAAGCACCCACTGGGAAAATCAAGGGGAGGCAAATGGCAAAAGCAGCACCTTAACCACTACCCATGCTTGCTCTTATGGAAATAATTATAAGCTGATTTTAATAAACTCCTTTTCTAGATATAATAACCCCAGCAATGTTTTTGAATGGTGGGAGGTAGTCACAAATGCCACGGATTTTATGCTGATAGAGAGAATGTGGTGATCAGAAAGAATGCATTTTACATCTTCCAGGAGAGAGTTGGCATGTTTTTAGTTATATTGCAAACATTAGTGTGGTTTCAAATCCATAGGTGGCATTCATTTCTATAGTTACAAATCCTCCTGTGCCTGCTTACTTATGTAGCCAGGAATTCATATTGCTGAGTTATGCACAGTATAATTGAACACAAAAATCAATGGATATATATGCTGCAAGCAGCTAATAATAGATAAAGTACTACTTTAAGATGTTTCATAGCTTTCTTCAATTAGTTTGCCTATCAGCATATGAGCTTATAAACATTCTAGAGGAAATGGCTTCATATATTATACAGTATGTATAATTGCAAGCATATAGACATGGCATGTAGTTAAGATATCTGAAAGAGGCCCTCTGGGACATGGACAGATCATGAAAACAGAACTCTGATAGAGTTGAAAAACACATGGCCAAAGCAGGAACTGGTTTGAACATTTCATTCCCCATCTACTCAGTGAAATGAATGTGGAAGAGCTGGGTTTATATACATTTATAATATTTGTGACATGACTAGAGAGTTTTGCATCTCACATGCTTGGATTTGCATGTATATATCAGGCTAGGGAACAAAAGAAATGCAAGCAGACAATAAGAAATGGAAAAAATGTGGGAGGTTGACAATAGGAAATCTGAGAATAATATATTTTCATGAGAAAGTCTGATTAAACTGTTCTTAAGACAGACAATGAGTTCACACAATAGTCTTAATCCTCATCTCCATGTTTGTATAACTTTATTTTGTTTTGTTTAATGGCCTGATTTCATATGACATGTTATAACAGCTGGGTTCATACAACAGGCTGAACCATAAAGAACTCAATCCCGTTTGAGCCTAGTCTAAATGCAGTTCCAGCTAGAAAGTGTCAGTTAACCACTTTAAGAAAAAAATAAAGGCTTATATAAAAGGGTGAGAATCAAGGTCATTACAGGCAATTCCTAATCTGGATGCATTGGTAAAAAGTATTACTAAAGATAAAATATACTATATAAGGTGGTGGTATTTGGAGATAAAAAGGAAAAGATGCAAATGGAGAACTGGGGAATATAATATAGAGAAAGTTCTCTCTTACAGATACTTGGGCATCCTTTTTAATGCTTCAGGCAGTTGGCATTCTCACTATCAGGCCCAAAAAATAAAAAGTGAGAAAGCTTTGGTAGGAATAATAAAGTTTTGGCATACAAGTGATGGTTGACAAATTCCTTCAATCCTAACTCTTTTAAAAACCAAGTTAGTTCCTTTTCGTATGCAGTAGAGTTATGGGGAATTTCTAACCCTTATGATATGGAATTCTTTTAAAACAAGCTCCTCAGAACAGTTTTAAGTGTATCCAATGGTACTCCTATCCCCTTTCTCTGTGCAGAAACTGGTACATGCCCAATTAAAGCTAGAATAATTGTAAGAGCATTTAATTATTGGGCTAGACTCCTCGAACTACCTGATCCCTGACTTGTTAAGCAGTGCCTCCTGGAGCAAATGAATTTCTCCACTCCTTCTTGCACCAACTGGTTTATATTTTATGCAATTGTATGCATACTTTTGGTTTTTCCCTGGATTTCTTTCTGAACTCAAATAACGCCAATAATAGTCTATTATTTAAAAACAGGGTGCTGGATGTCTGCCCAAAGAAATGTGTTTAAATGATCACAAAATAAATTGCCCCTTGATGCACACTCAATAAAACCAAAATCGAATGAGAACATTATCTGTAGTGTGTCATACTGCCATCCCTCCGAGAGGCACTTACAAGACTATGGTTCCAGCAAATGGCATCAGCAACTAGAGAGGGCCGATTTCACAATATCCCATATAATATGCGATTCTGCCCTTGTTGCAAGGAAAGCATAGAAGATTTTAACCATTATTTATTGCACTGCCCTATTTCTGCTGCAGCCCCTTTTGATAAGAAAATCATTTTGGCCTGATTCATTTAAAATTGAATATCTAGTGAATTTAGACAAGGAGACACTGCTATAGAAATTAGGAAGCTTTGCATGGGCTGCTGCTAAACAGAATATTTTATCAAATGTTCCTAATGTTTTCTAATATTTTATCAGTTGTAATAACACTGTTTTAATGTTTTTACTGGTTTTTGTATTTTTTAATATATTTTATTAACGTATGGCCACTTTTGTGCAGGTTTTATCTTATTTGTTATGACTGTGGTCAAAACAATAAATAAATAAATTGAAAAAATATACCATAAGTCTGACTGAAGAAGAATCATCCCAAAGTTAGATTCTTTTTTTTTTCTGCCTCAGCAAAAGATCATATGGCCTCTGCTTGAAGACCTCAAGAGAGATTTCATACCTCCTCAGTCAGATAATAGATTCCATTCTCAATATACTTGTACTGTTACACCATTTCTCTTAACATTCAGCTACTCTCCTGTAATTTAAGATTCTTGAGATGCCCATCTGTTTTTCCCAGTAGCTGGCAAATGGGAGAAGAGAAATTTGGCATCAAAGATAGCTTCCAAACAATTACTCAGTGCCAAACAACTAGTGCTCAAATTACATGGTTGCCACAGGTATAGCAATCGATTACCTTTTGTGAGAGATTCCCTAGGATATAAAGACAATGACACAATAAGATTAAAATTTAAGCTGAAAGCTGAAAAATTGGAATTTGAAGATTTCCTTATATCTTCCCTATCATCTCCCTCTTCCAATTCTGAAATTACAATTGGACATCATTTAAGACAAGGACTGACACGTATTCATCTCCTATTAAATGCATGGCAGAAGGATAGATTTATTTTATCTTCTTGGACAAGAAAGATATAAAATAATGCTGCAAATGGTTCTCCAGGCTGATCAAAAGAGTAGACTCCACACATCTTAATGTTGCTGAGGTTGGAAAACACTGCTCTAGATAGAGGACCCCCATATACTCTTCTTATTCCTAACGCCTTTGCTTTGAGTTTGTTTTCTGTCCTAATTCCTTTTCCTTTTTCTCAAGTTTCTGTTTTCTCTTACCTCTTTTCTCTCCACTTCTTCTGTGCCATGTCGCCCATTTTTCCTTCTGGCCAAACAACTTCTGAGCATGTTTGCTTTGTTTTGCTAACCTCCTTCTCCTTCAGCTTTTATCCTCCCTGGCCAGTTTTGAATTTTGATTTTCCATTTAAGTTTTATTTCTGTTCTTTTATCCTTTACAAGAGCTGTTTTCATTGGTCTCCACTTAAGTTCTCTTGCTATTCTCTTGCCACGAACTCTAATTGTAATTAAGGGCTTGAAAAAGTCTTACAAGCATAAGTATGATGGATCCTTGTATCTAATTTATATTTCATAATTCCTAAAGGATGGTTTGGGTTAAAAAGAACAGCCTCTCGGTACCACCAAAAGTAATCCCTTTTGCTACCTGATGTATCTCTAAGCTAGTTTACTTCAGTCATAACATGAGGATTTGAACTCATGTCTCCCAGTTCAGCTTTAACACTTAGCTGATTGAGTTGAAGTGGTAAAAATAGAAATGATGAAACAACATATAAGTCAACAGCTCTGTATTTCAAAGTTGGGCTTATCTTGTAGGTTGCTGCTTTCTTCTTCTTCCTCATCATCCTTCTTTGCAACTCATAGAGAACTTCTGGCTTGACTTAATGGAAGGAGGGCAGGCCGGCTGGCCAGAATTAATTTTTATAAACAGTAAACTGGTTTTATCATAACTATACCAGCACAGTCATGGTATCACTTACAATCCCTAAATAGAAATTGTTTTCTATAAAAATGTTACAGGGTCCTATTAGGTCTCACTGTTATGACTGCAGAAGTATGTATACTGCTGGGAAGCAGTAAATCCTTTTGAAACTCCATACCTGGTTTGTACTGATTTTCTGTTAAGTTAAAGAAAATGTTAACCATGTAAAAAGCCAAATACAATCCATCTGTTTTGAACCTTGCAGTACAGTTTCAGTGATTAAAAATACCTGGTCTCATCCCAAAGTTCTTGTCATAATGGCTATAAGGCTGCTATAAGCCAATCCCTGCAGACACTGAGATCTGGAAGTTCAAAGCCTGTGAAGATTCAATATACTTGTAAAGATGGAGGAGAGAACATTCAGAATAATGTCTTGTAATTTTTCCAGATTTTTTAAAATGAATGTTACCTGATTGCAATGTGTATGTTAGGCAACAACCCCTAAATAGAGATCTAGTGCCTTTTTCATTTTGGGCCTCTGATTCCCAAAGCATCTGGTTAACAGGTACTGTATTGTGTTTGTAGTGTGACACAGCAAATGAAAAAAATCAAGTCTTTTAAAAGCTGCAATAAATTCCCCAGATGGCTTTTGTGAAACATTAAAAAGCAGAATACAGAGGTTTAGGTTTCACTGCTTTTAATTTTAAAAAGTATATGTATGTAAGTGGAGCCAGGTGGGCTACTTACTCTGTATTTGACTATACCAACTTTCTGAATGTGGACATTATACCCAGAGACAGATAGAAATTGGAAATCATCAATCATTCTTATATAGGCTCTATGAATTCAAAACACCCATGAGATGAAAGTCTTTGAAGGTAAAGTACTAAGAATAGGCAGATGTTCTAAAGTGAGAGAGTGATGGTGCATCATATGGATGGGATGCATCCTTTGTAAACATCAGAATAATTTGATAGGTAAGCTGAGTGATGGGTGAGTCAAGTACTGAATTTTATTACAAAATGTATCCTATCTGCATAGTAAAATATGTACCACATGGGATAGTTGATGCTGAATGTTCAAATTCTAGGTGAATGTTGACATTATCCTGTGAATGTTAATATCACCCCCCATGTCTTTGACCAAAAAAACAAACCCCACACCTCCAGTCATATGTACTTTCTCACTTTCCAGATATACCTTGACAAGTGCCCATAACCAACATTCATTGTCAACATTCAAGAGTGCCAAATGTTTGATTTATATGTGAAGTGTGTGTGCTAATATATACATTTCATTTTTTTCCCTCATCCCTCCATCAAGATATATAGGAAAGAGTATTTTAAACCTAAGATTAAATTAGCTTGACCAGCTATGAGTACATAGAAGTTTGTATGATGGGTAAGTTGAGCAGGAATTATACTAGATACGCTGCTGTGGTGCCCTTACTGTTATAGATGTGCTATTGTCATGTTTTACCTTTCTTAGGTTGCCTGGATGGATCCCACTGGAACTAGAAGGCATCTTATATCACATCCTCTGAAGGAACAAGCCTATCATTAAAGGAAGATATACAGGCTTTAATTTCCCCAACAGTCATTGCCTACACAACGAAGGAAGAAAATGCAGCATTCTAAGCTGGAATAAATTGTGGAGAGCGAGCCACAAATTGGCAAGATATTTTTATTTATTTAAGAAATTTTTATGGCTGTTCAATTCAGTTGTGGCTCTGGGCAGCTTGCAGTGAAGGATTCTTGTACTGAGCAGGAGTTTGGACTCAAATGGCCCCAAATGGTCCCTTTTTAGCTCTACAATTCAGTCTTTGGGGAATCATAGCCTTCCTGGTCCCTGAATCCCTCACTCCCAAGTAAATCTAAATAAATCTAATAAATAAAACTTACTAAATAAAACCTACTGAGCAGAGCTACAAAATAAAATAAGGCATACAAGGTAAAAAACAGACAAATAAGCTTGCCCTATTTTGCTATCAGCAATATACGAGTTTTACAAGCTGCCTTGAGATATGTTGTAGGGGAAAGAAAGAGTTGTTCAAACTAAAGAGAGGCCAAGTAATGGACAAGAAAGGAAGAAATGCTGTTTTTACCTCCTTTTCATACTGCCAGCATCCATCCATCTGAGCTTTGGATAAGGTCTTTCATCTGCCCCTGGATCTCCTGATCATAGTGGTCACTCTTCTTCCATGTGTGGTGTACCGACTTATGTGTTGGTTTAATTTTCCCCCCTTATGTTATGTGTGATTTCTCTATCCATCTGTTGGTTTAGGGAAACTTAGGTTTCAGTCTATCCTTAGCCATCGAAACTCCCTGATTAACTTAAGGCCTGTCATTCATTCTCAGCCCTACCTTCTGGGCAGGGAGCAGGCTGGAGACAGCTGAGCAGCTGAAGAATTCTCAGTGCATCCAGCCCTCTGTCGCATTCCAAGGCAGCCCAAAATGTAGTCCAGCTGGCAGGTCAGATCATTTGCTCTAGGACAGGCTTGGGCAACTGGTGGGTCCCAAGCCATTGTTGCTGCTGTCATAGATTTCTCCAACTCAAATGCTGAAAATCAGAAATCTGAAGTGGGAAACACATCAAAAGTGTTTTATAATTCCTAAAATATTCATTAAAAGAAAAGTTTATTTCCCCAAGGACAAAAATAAATCAGCCACAAAATATCTTAAACTTCTTTTTTTTTTTTTTTTTGCAGTATTCTAAAGATTTGACCAGTAGGTAAATCTTCTAGGCCAATGTGCAATTGGACTTCTACTTTCTGTTCTGCATTCTCATCACATTTCATTCAGCTGATTCCATTAACAATCTCACATACTGTAATCTGCTGGTGATTAAGGAAAGAAATATTTTCGAAGTAGTAAATTATCTTCTGGTATTTTGGTAGGTTCTTAATCTGGCATGAGTCAAGTGAAAACTCCTACAGTGCTTGCATTCAGTTGGGTCTGGTATTTTATGATTGCAGATGTTGGATAAGTGAAGATCAACTTCATTTTTTGCCCCTGCTACATTTGTCATTTTCTATTTTGGGGGTTTTAAAAATATTGGCATTTATATTTAGTGATGTTAATTATTGCTCTGACTCTTCTGATTGTACAGAATAAATACTCCAAACAATAGAAATAAAACTATCTATCTATACACACACACATAGACAAACACTTAACAAAATGTGGTATACTTTTTAGTAGATGATTAGCAGAGGTTATTATAAAAGGAAAGGCTATGACAAATAATGTTACTGGTAAAAATCTGATACAAGAGCAGTTCATGATGCATCTTCATAAAAAGGAATGTCATGGTCATCATTAAATATGCATACTGTCATTCACGTTATGCACTTTTCATTATTATACATAAAAGGTCTTGATTTTACCAGCTCTGTTAAAGTTACTTGACTCTGATTCAAAATCCAACTTTTTTAAATAGAACCCACACAATTTTTTTTTTTTGTCACCAGCATTATAAGCTGTTGTTAGTCATTGATTCCTTCTACTATCCACCACTTGCCATTTCAATTCCACCATGTAATCAGAGCTGCTTTTCCCATCTTTAAAATGAAAATGCAGTTTCTGTCCTTTTATAACACCTGACTCTCTATAAACTTGCGGTAGTCAAAAGAGTAGTACATTGGATCCAAAACATGTTGATCAAATCTTGCAAATGAAGCAGGAAAGCAAGAAAATTGTTACTGTACCAATACAAAAAATGGTACAACTTGAGGCTCCAGAATTGCGTATGGCTCCTGATACATAATTCTGGAGCCTGGATATGCCCCCAGAGTTTTCCAAAGAGAGAAACTGTTAAGTGCATGGAGTTACAGTATACACGAGCTGTATTTAACTTAATTTTAATTTAATTAAAATTCTATTAAATCCTATTTGCTTCTTATCCTGGCCCACTATTTACAGTGCAGTCTTGGCACACCATTCCTTCCATCAAGATTTGCTTCTGTTACAAATGGACAGCCTATATAGGCCGAATGAGGCCCTCAAACAGCCCAAAACTGTACTACTGAAATTCAGCAACAAAATGTGTGACTTTGGACAACATAACTTTTGCTATCTTTGGGATGAGATGGGAATGCAATGCCTTTTGTAGCCCACTGACACACTGTAACTCAGAGCTACAATCCCTGATCCCATTGCCCATCCTTGGCCTTTTTTAAGAAGGTCTTGTTATATACTAAAGACCTGGGTACAGATGTTAAAAGATGTGTTATTTCAGATGAACTCCTTGTCCATCCAGCCCAGGATTGCCTACCCTAACTGAGAATTACTTTTCTGGGTCTGAAGTGCAGGTGAGATTTATTCCCATCAGCTTAGCTGGAAATATAAGGAATTGAACCCAGGTACAACTTGGCTCTCTTACTATTGCTCTCTCTAAACTTGAAGTACTGAATAGTGTTTTCAATATTTAAGGAAAATGGTTGCAAGCTAATTCCATATTAATGTATTCTGTAGAGCAGTGTTTCTCAACCTTGGAAACTTGAAGATGTGTGAACTTCAACTCTCAGAATTTTGAAGAGTTGACGTCCACACATCTTAGAGTTCCCAAGGTTGAGAAACACTGCTGTAGAGAACAACACAGTCTACTCAAAGAAACAGATGTCTGGACAAAGATGTATGGGATAGAACATGTTATGAAGCCTGGATCATCTGTCTTTTTTTTTTTCCTGGAAAGCTTAATGGATGTTAGTTTCTGGTTCATTCATTCTGTGAACATAACTTCTGACATTCAAACAAAATGTAGAAGGAAATAGAATCAATATGTAAGTTATTTTAAAAGGCACAATACTTCTATTCTTTTGGCTAGCTACACTAAGAAAAAGAAGACATCTCTACCTGTCATTAAATGTTTTATTATATTATTTAATGCATATTGAAACTGAAATATGTGCTTTCTGAATGATGTCTTGGACAGTTATCAGTTGTAGCTCCAAGACTATCCGAGGGTTAAACCTCCACTACCCATCTATGGTGGTTCTGTTGGAAGAAACACATAGAGTGAGTTCATACAATATGCAAAGCTAAAATGATATTAGCATGTTTTTGGCTTAGCGCAGTGTACTAGCTATATGATTTATAGCCTAATGTGTTGTATAAATCCAATCAGCTGTGATTAAATCAGTAAACCTTAGTTAAACAACCCACGACTTAGAATACTGCATTAACTGAGTCAGTAATATTGTTACTCTGTGTGTGTGTGTGTGTGTGTGTGTGTGTGTATCTATATATCTGTCTGTCAAAGAGATTGGCTGCTGAAAATGAAAACATAAACAACTGTAACAACATATATCTTATTGGACATTCAGATAGAGGGGGCTTACATTTGGCAATAGAGTACACATATTAATCCAGACTATGGTTTAACCATGGTTTATTGAATAAATCACCATTTATAAACCATAATGGCTGTAACTTTTCCCTGAAATCCAAGATTTACTTGTATTACTTCTTTCATCTTTGATTCAAACTAACCTGGCCATTTTCTGGCTTCACAGTTCTTTTTTTCTATTTTATTTTATTCTTTCAATTTGTATAGGTGCCCATATCAACAAGTGACTTTGGGTGGCAAACCAAAATGAAAAATAATTCCAATCACAAATCCAATCTATTTGTGTAATAACAGTGTGCTCTGACTGCAGCCAAAAGGTTGGCTGAATCACCATGTGTAAAACTCACCAAAAGTGATGAGTGGGAAAGGAGAACTCACAATTAATGTTTGTGTTGCTGACACCCCATCTTCTGGAATGTTACCTCCCAGTCACTGCCGTATTTAATTATAATGAGGTTTTGATAGTTGACCCAATGACATTTTTTCCCTAAGCCTTCAGAAAGTTTTTTGTTTAAATAATCATTTCTGGCATATTTATTCAAAATGCATTCTTCTTAATTTTTCAGTAATCACATAGACATATGTGGGTTACTGGCCATGATGTTCAAATTATTAATCATATAACAAAATGTTTGGCAGATGTAATAATAATGTTTTATTTATCAAGTTGCCTCATTTGAAAAAAAAAGCCAACAAGTTTGGATCTTGTTAATGTTACAAGCAAAGGCTGCTTGGATAAATAGAAGTATAAATAGCACAGCTTATTTCTGATAGAACTGGCACAAGAAATCAAGTTGTCATCTTCACAAATTCAAACCTCGTTATAGGGCGGCCTGTTATTTCTTGCCAGATTATACTTGTCAAAAGTCTTTTCTTATTCTTCGTTATTATTGATTATTAGTCTCTGAATACAAGAGAGAAAAGTTATGTAAAGGCATGGTGAAAAATAAGTCTGTAAATTGATTGAGGGACTTTTGACATGTTCTTCAGTGAATGAATGCATACATCTGGATCAACGTTTCTCTCCTACTTCACATACAAAAAGAAGTGTGATTGTTATTGATTGTCCTTATTGCTAATTTTATTTAAATGCCCCACCTACACATTAATTGCAAGTAATTTATGAAATAAAAGAGGAAACGTACACGGGCTGACCACAGACACTTAGCAGCTTAAAAGAAGAACAAAAAGGTACATCTGTTCTGGATGCAGTGGCTGATTGGACCTGTAGCTAAATGTTAGTTGAACTCTGACAGTGTAGCAGTACTGTACCTCCAGATCTGTTGGCTAACTATGTTGCGTCAGCCAGATAATCGTGATTTATTTAATAAACTATAGATAAGTAAACTATGGCTTAGCATAACAGTTCCCCGCATTTTCTTTTATGTGGACCACTAGCTCACCGTCGGAAACATTTGAGGATAACATATGCCCAGGATTGGCAATGAGCTGCCCACCGGTACCTTGGCACATGTGGCTTCCCCCAGTGGCACCTGTGGATGTCTAAAATTAAATGAAAGTTAATTTAATGAAAAGTTTATGAAATAGCCAAAGTCATGTGAAAACTCAATATTTGAGCTGGGGCATTTAGTGAAACAGATTATAAATTTTGGCAATCTCCTGAGATTTTGGCTGTTCTATATTTTTATTTTGGCCCTTGCACCAGGGACAACATGCTGTCACCTTGCAGAATACTGATGGTTTTTAGACCAGAGACTGAGAACCTTTGGTTTAATACAATCAGTAAACTCAGTCTGTGACTTTGGGACAAAGACTGTATTTGAAATATTGGTGATAAAGGGAAAGATCAAGTTTATTTCATAAACTTTTTCAAGGCAAGTTGTAGCAAAAGAACAAGCAAAGTAACATTATTATTTCAAATCAAAGAAAAACAAAAACATCAGACTCTAGAAATGAAGAAGAGAATTCTACCACTTCTGGCCAACCTTCAGTTGTCGTGAGATAGCAGTCATTTCCTTTAAACTTTGTTTTTATTTTATCTGATTGTTAAAAGTAGTGTAATTTTAAGAGCTGAGGCCCAAACTTGCCGTTTACTTCTCTTCTTTCCCAAGACTTTTTAATCTTTTTTCTCAAATTGTACCCTTAAAGGCAGGAACAATGTAAATACTGACCTTTGTAACTACTCTGGGATTGCTAAACAGGAGGGTTTTTCCAAGAAATCCTTTAAATAAATGATAAAAAATATGCATTAACAAATAATAAATGCAGCATTGATTGGATTAAAAAGACATTTTTTAAACTGAAAAGATAATAGAATTTAGAGAGTGGGGGTATTGTGGGGAAGAATGGAGCCTTGGCAAGCATACTTACTGGACTGGAAGATAGCAAAACCACAAAGAAGTAGATCTGTATAGAATATGCTGCTGGCCCCACAGCCCATGGGACATAAAATATGCAAAATTTGTTATAGCTGGTTCTGCTGCTCCATGATTGGCTCACAGAAGGACATGCTGCTGTAAACTTTTGATGGCTAAAAATGTCCAGTTACAAGTCAGTTACAAACTCAAAATGTCCTTTAGATCTTTGTGAAGCCTTGCAGGAACCATTTTTTTTGAGTAGCTGCTATCCAAGCTTAAATAACCTAACCATGTAATCATCTCTAACCCACCATTCCAAAATAGTGCAAAGTTTGCAGAAGAGTCACAGCTACAGAGGCTGTTTTTGCAGCATACAGGAGTTGTTCATGAATAAAATGAGCAAAATAAAACAAAATGCCAAGGGGAATATGTGTGAAATGCTGCACAAAATCAAAAACTAATTTACTGGTCTTCTGAGTATGGTTAATGTAAGAGCCAATCTGGAGTCTATTTCTCTTTAATTTATTTGATGCATTTATATCCATTTTCTTTCTTCTGAAAAAATCAAAGTAATGTATGTAAGGATCTTTACAACAAACCTGAGGTAAATTGGGCTGAGTTACTGCCCCAAAATCACTCAGTGAGCATTGTGGTCAAGCAGGGACTTAAACCTGGGTCTTCCAATCCAGGTCAATCACTGCTAAACTACATATTATTTCTTTCTTTGTCCAGATTTAATTTACTGGAAGTATTGATCTTAAACTTTCAAAAATTGAAATAATTTCTCATTTCTCATATTAAAAAATGAATAATTTCTCATTTTAAAAAAGTATAAGTACAGATCGGGGAGCAGTGCAGATGAGATTGTGGTATCCAACCAAGATTTTTAAATTTTGAGAACTTCAGGAGTAGAAAGTTAATTTCAGCCATCTGACTACTTTTTTTCTCCATTCTATATCAACATGTGTTTCTGTGTTTTTTGTCACTGAAGTCAGTGGCCTCAAAAATATGAATATGTGGAAAAATCCAAATAATACTTGGGATTATATTTTAACTGAGTAGTTTTACTGCTTTAAATAAAGAGTACTTATTCATCTGATCATGTCAATAGGACTCAAACCAGATGTGTCTCCTGCACTTCCTGCCCTTCCAGAAAAAGTCCTGTAGTTAGCTCTTTTTTAGCAATCATTTTATTTCCCACTTTTACAAACTGGGAACTACAGATAAAATAATTAGCGGTCAATGCAGTTTGCTTGACCTTTACGAGTTCAGCCATTGTTGGGTGACATCAAATTCCAGTATTCTCTTCCCAAGTTGGTAAAAGACAGGGCAGCTATTATTACATCACAAGTATTTTGAAGAGTGGCCTCAGTGGAAGAGATATTTTTGAGGGTGAGATTAGTTAATTCTCCATTAGGTGGTGGTCATAGAACTTGTTCAACCTATTGCAAACAAACTAGAAGCATTTTCAGTCTGAGTAACAGACAAGGTGAAGATCTATTTCTGCTAATAAAAATTGCTGGTCTAATGAGGTCTGCACTGAACCTCTTTAGAAAAAGAATTCCATAAAAGTTGAGTATCTCTTTATGTCTCTCTCTCTCTTTTAATAGTTAAGCAATGTGGTGAACATAGGCTACTGCTTTCTACATATTCCATTGTTTTTGTATATCCTGACAAAAATACCCTGAGAAGCCTCCTGTTTTATGATGTATAGAGTTCACACTATTGCTTGGACAAGGAATCTTTATTGTATTATGACAACTGTGCTAGGGCTACCTAATCTGATCATTGGATGAGAGTAAACACTTAGAGTTTTCTGTTTATTAATTTAACCCAGTTGGGTAGATTCACCTTAAGCCATTAGCTAACTATATAGGCTGGTTTTGTGTAATATATTGCATCCCATCCTAGCAAACTGTGCTTTAATTTAAGGGGCTTAAAAATGTGGAATTAACTAATGAGATAGGTCTTACTCACATCAAGGACTGGATGCTGTGTTTTACACATATGCACAATGTACATGTGTGCTCAGTAACTTAATCAGTTTTAGTTTAGTGTAGCTAGAAGCTGCTATGCATCATTCAATTTACACACATATCTTAAAAATAACAGATTTTCAGAAATGTGAAAAATGAATGACAAACTGCTCACAGATATGCAGTAGGAACTGGTCATGGGAAGGCCTGATTCAGTGATGTTATTTAAAGAAGATCTGCTTAAAAAGAGGTAGTCACGAAGGCCTGTTAGTCTTCATATAATGATCTAATAATCAGCCAGGATAATAACTTCTTCAGTATATATAATTTACTACCATGTGACCATATATTTCTGGCCTAGGATTTTGTACTTCACAAGCTGTTTTCACATATTAATTATATGGAGAAAATTCACATGTCATGCAAAGAGCCTTTGCCAATGCCTCCAGATTTACTTAACTGTACTAGCCCTGCCTCCCAGCATCCACGTTAATAGAGCTTTTCTCCCTTCAAAAACAACCAGCCCATGGCATACATTCAGGACCATTTGTAAAAAGCCACAGTGACATCAAAATGGTGACAAATATATCATGACGTTATTTTGCAAATGATGTGATGATGTAATGATGCCTGATGCAAATACATAAGCTACATTATTTAAGTGAAAATGTCATCATGCACAGGTCAACATTCCTCTCTCTTTGACCCTCCCCTTGTGGATGCCCATGAATGCAGTTGTGTTATTCAGGAACCTCAGCAGAGCAAAAGGGTAAAATATTTCCCTAATCCAGTTACTTCCTCTCCAGCAAGTATTCCATTAAAATGTTTTCCAAGACAAGTCAATAGACATGAAAAGCATCCCACCTAGTTCAGTTCTCATGCACCAGCTCTTAAAGTTGCAAAATTCTTAGAACAAGCACCTTGAGTAAAAACAGTTAAAAGAGTGTACACCCCAAAGGCAAACTAGTAGAATGTCCTATCATTTCTGTATTACCGCCTGCTGGATGGTCCTACGTTACTAATACCATTTTAAACCTGGTCTCATTTGCCAGATTAAGGGCTTTATATTTAAAAGAAAGGCATGATAGGTGTTTAGTTGTGAGTTCTGACTCAGTGTGTCTAGTAAGGAGGCACTTATTCTGTTGGAAGCAGATTTGGGTTTTTCATTCTCAATGGATCCATGGTGGAATGAATGCTAGCTGAACTGTAGTCTGGCTACTATCTGTCTTTCCTAAGGAGAGGAAAAAAGCACTCTAACTTACTTTTGAATATGTACAAGACTGTTTGGGCTCTTGGCCCTTTCTTTCCTTTTAGACGAAAAATGGCTCTTTTGCTCAGAGCAACTGCCAAGCTATTTCTTGCAGACCAGAAAATTTATGTTCTGATTTTTAACAAACTATCCAGACATGGATCTGCCAGAGCAGAACTCTGCCCAGTAAAATGGGAAGTAAAACAGATCAGATTGACACTGATCCACATACCCCTGCCAAAAGTTCTATGGAATATGGCCAAGTCATGTGGTTGGACCCATCTTGGAATGTTCAACCTGGCCTGAAAGATCTGATGATGCAGATATACTTTCTAGTGTATTCGGTAATATATCAAACTAGTTCTAAGTGATCATTTATTTTAGTGGAATTCTTACACTTAGGGACCTGTGTTTTGCATGGCACATATTTCTCGATTGCTCAAGTTCACATTTTTATCAAGAAGCCATCTGCTCAATTTATCAAACTTAAGGGTACTAAATCTTTAAAGGCTCTTCTTCCCAGTCCTTGTTTACATGTTTATCACGAATCTAGTTCAGGATCTCTCCAACTTTCTTACAGCATGAAAAGAAGCCAGGGAGTGCCCCAAATGCAACTTAAACAAAAACAGGGTTATCTGCAGAGGTGGGTAAAAAAATGTCAAGATGGCGACCATACCACACAATCGAAGGCAAATTACATGCATCATACACTTGATGTGTATAAAAAGGGGGCAGGGCTTTAATCATGCATTTGTTGCTGTCATCTTGATTTTTTTGACACCCTCCAGGACACGCATGAACACAGGAATATTTAATCTGAATTATAAGAACTGTTATCTCAATAACCTCCTAGATAATCATAAACCTATGGGGGTTAAATGAATGGGCAGTGATTAAAAAGCAATCAGTACTTCCAAGAGTGGCATAAGCAATGATGCATACCCCAGTGTGCTGGAAATCTGCTGGATTACGATAACTGGACATACATTGGCTGTTCTAAAATTGCATTTGTGTTGATGAAGCTGGAACACTAAAACAAATAGAAGCTGCTTTGTTGTATAAATTCTTCCTGGAAATGACTTGGCACTTGGCTGCCTCAAGGCATCACTTTAATATTTTCACTGAAGCACAATCATTTTTTTTATAGTAATTTTCTTAAAAATTACAATTACAAAAATAAAAATTAATATATACTAAAAGAAAAAAGAAAAAATAGAAAGCTCAGAAAAGAAAAAAATAGGAAAGAATAGGAAAGAAAGAAAATATACTAAAGAAAAAGAAAAGAAATATAAAGAAATTACTTCCCTCTTCATTGCAACAAAAATAAGCAATTATTTTTAATAACATCACTTTCTCTTAAAATACAACAAATGAACCCTTCTTCCCATATCCTATCTCCTATCTATAAACAAATCCTTAAAACCTTGTTGTTTCAGTCCTGATTAGCAAAAAGTCCATTAAGGGTTACCAGGGATAATAACATATCTATTTGAACCTTGATCAAATAAACCAATTTTATATTTCTTCAAATAGAAGAGAATATGTGTAGCTCAGGGTTGAACTATGGAGTCCTTGGGGTTCTCTGAGCTTGGTTGTTTTCTTGCAAACGTTTCGTTACCCGGCTAGGTAACATCTTCAGTGCTAGAAGGGAGTGGGGTTTGCTCTCTGTTTATATACAGTGGCATGCCCTGCCAGTGTTGGTGGGGGTGTGGGTTTTGTTTTGTTTTTTCCTCTGGTAGTTCCTTGATTAGGATATTGTTTACATCTTGATTGTATGTCTGGTGATAATCTTGGTGTTAATCTCTACTTATCTGGGTGATGATTGCGGGTAAGAAGATGTTCTGGTCTTTTGTTTTCCTTTTTATTGTCTCTTTTGAATAACATATAGAAGTTGTTTATCTCTATGTGCCTGTTGATGGCTGCCTTGTCTGAATACCAAGCTTCCAGGAATTCCCTCACATTTTTGGATTTAGCTTGGTCTAAGATGCTGACAGTTTCCCAATTGAACTATGGTTAAGTCTGTCCATGTGTTGTGAGATTAAGGAGTTTTCATCGTGCCTTCTGACTGCTAGTTGGTGTTCATGGATGTACTTTGCTAGCCCTCTGCCTGTCTGTCCTACATATTCCTTCCTTTTACTTTTAACAGTCTTGATTGTTAATCCCTTCAAATAATGTCCTAAAACTTGATTTCATTTCATTTTTCTTTGTCCCTTCTCACAAAATTCTTCAAAGCTTTACCAAGCCTCTTTTGTAAATCCAATATAGGAAATTTATTCGGTCACTCTCTTGGTTTGTTATTTGTATATCCTTTTTAATTATTAAAGACACCAGCCAGTTTCATTTGTACATCCAGTGTAGCATCTTTTCCATATCATTCTTATAGCCTGTCATTTTTAAATCCACTTTCAAATCAGTCTCAATCTTGTCTGGTAAAACTTGTTCTTCTTCCACAACTTCTTTTAAACACAGTCTATTTATAGAGGCAGACACTCTTAAAATTATTTTCTGGGTCCGTTGTTCAAAAATATCCGTCAGTATGTCCAACATTAAAATATTTTGCTCCATTCTGTATTAGTAAGTCAAATTTAAGTGTTCTTCTCCTTTAATTTTAATCTTTAGTTCCTTCTGGTTCCCTCTAGTGTCCAACCTTCAAAGTCTCATCCTACTATTTTTTTTAAAAAAAGAATTCAAAACAAAAGCATTTTTCCCACAGGAATTATTCTTATAATTAATTCCAAACTCTTATTTCAAATCCAGCTGGACCCTTAGTCTAACTTTCCCATATCAAAGTTCTAATCACACTTTTCTGTTTATTAAAAAAAAAAATTAAACTTAAACTTGTATTTAAAACTTCTTTCGCTAAGGATTGAAGGAAACTCACCCAGTGCTATAAAATCTATTGATCCAAAGGTTCCTAATAGCTGAAAAGCAGTTAACAAGCAATTTCTGAAAGTGATTAGAAAAGGAAGTATGCGGACCCAGTATCCTTAAAGGCGCTGACCATGGTTTGAGCAAGATGGCTATTCCCTTGTCGCCCACATATCTAAACCCGCAGGAGATCGCTGTCTTGCACTCTCCTCATGAGGAGCAACTGTATGGAGCACTTGTGGATGATCTCAGTTCCTCTCCTTGTCTAGAGAGGAATTACAAAGAGTCAGTCTATTCACCAGCTCTTCATTTTACCCCAGTTGTCTGCTCCGCTTTTAGCGGAGCTCTCTTCAGTTCGCCATTTCTTCCCCGGAAGCCTCTTGAAGCTCAATCATTTGTGACATCTAGTACATTAACAAAAGTGGAAGGAAGCAGCACATGGGATCAAACAGCTGGGGGGAACACTGACATAGCTGAACCAGCTCTGAAGATGTGAGAAAAGACAATGGTTTCCTCACCATAACTATGTTGATTGTGTTGTTACCATCTGTTCAAGTTCTGCTTGAGGGCTCATTATCCATATTTTGGATTTCTTTTTCCTTTCCTTTCAAATATTTACAACCCCCCAGTATGTCTGTCCCTATGCATAAAACTCTTGCCACTGATGCCAATTTGTTAGCCCTTCAGACTACTTACTTTAGTTTTTCAGGGACAGCCAGCTTTTCATGGGGTTCTTCCTACGGCAACTGAATGTGAATTAAGGTGCTGGATCTGCAGTTGACTTATATTTGTTTCTATACTTTAACTTCTCCATGAATGTGCTAGGATATGAGGCCCCAGTTCAATTAGTTGTGTTTATGGGTAGTGAATATAGAAGGTATGTGGCAGTGAAATATTCCTCCATTGGCCTTCGACTTTCTCATGTATCTTGTAACATTATTAGTGAAGATTTGAGCTACACATCCTACCTTTTTGCTGGCTGGGAGACAGCACCTGCTGCTGGTGCTGTGCTACTGTTGGCCCAGGCAGCAACATTTTCATTAACAATAATCTTTTCCTCAGCTGTGTGGGTGGCAGAGAGAACATTCCAAAGCCAATAAAAGTCTCCAGTGATTTACAACCTGGTCAAGGCAGTAAATATGCCTGGCCTATAAACCCAGACTACAAAGTGGCTTTTACATGCACTAATTGAAGCCAGTAGGACTCACTGTTGGGTTAGAGAGTTTTTGGTTAGATTTTCCAAGGAATCAGTCCTGCATTGGCAGAAAATAGAAAATGCTCCCAACCACTGCTTTTCAAGATTTAGGGAATTAATTCAGACACTTTTCAGGACTTTACATTTTTGAATGCAACACTTTGTCGGGCCAAATATCCTTCTGTGGGTGTTAATTAGTTCAGCAGTGCCAGGATGTTTGTGTTATCATTAGCTACCTCTTTAGAGTGGTCAGTGTGACCACTTACTTTTCTCACTCAGCCTCCATAGGTCTGATGAAGGAGTCTCTTGGCCATCAAAGCTCAGACCACGTTAAATTTTGTGCCCAAAGGCTCTCTGTTGCTTTTTTGAAGCAACAGTTTGATGTGGCTACCTCTCTGGATATGGAGAACTGTATGCACCCAAGACATCATTTTGTTAGCTATAAAATGCTATATTTCAATAGCCTGCTCACCAGCTGCTCTTCTCACCCCTTGCTTGAAATAAATGTAAATCATCCACACTCTAAAAAATGGAGTTGCAATATCTTTTTTTTAAATATAATTTTCTTGAAAGTTTTAAAAATGAGTAAAAATTAATACAAATTAAATGGAGTAAGAAGGAAAAAAGAAAGGAAGAAATAAAAGAGAAAGCTAAAGTGCAAAAAGAAAAAAAGAAAAGAAAAAAGGTAGAAGGAAAATAGAAAATAAAGAAAAAAGATATAAAGAAGTGGCTTCTGATCTTCTTTACAGCAGTTATAAATAGAATTGTAGATTTACCTCTCTCTAAAGTTACATTGGTTTTTTACAATTATTATTTTTTTAAAAAACAGTAAAAACTAACAAGAGCTAATATTAAGAGAAAGAATAAGAAGAAAAGAAAATGGAAGAAAAAGAAAATAGTAAAGATCAAAGGTGTAGAAAAGAAAAAAAAAACCCAAAAAAATGACTTCCGACCCTCCTTGCAACAGTGCAAGTCACACTCTAAAGTTACATTGTGACTCTTTTTTATATAATCCATCCTATCTAATAGTCAAAACCATAGATCATGAGTTCATTTTTTTCCCCTGTTTTACGCAAAAAGACCATACAGGGTTTCCAGTCACAATATCTAGATCCCTTAGGATACCTTGATTTCCCTCAAGATAGTTTGAATTTTCTTCTATATATAGTTATTTTCTTGTTCTTACTGTTTTCAATATTATATGCCACCTGAAGTTAATAATTAAATAACAAATAAATAATTGTTGAACTGATACCATATTCTTTTCTCCTAAAGACAGAAAATATTTTGTCATTATAATGTGCTACATATATTTAGTTGGGATTCTCCAGGCTGAGGGAAATCAATCCTGAAATAGACCTCAAGTTTTTTGCAAAGGTTTTGCCTTGCATTCCAGAGAGCTATCCTCAGTGCAAAGCTTCAGAACTGGGGATTGCCTTACAGTATTTATGGCCTGCATGAAATTTTAATTCTGTGGGGCTAGTTGGTGATTGGAGAATTCTTGGGATGTATCAGTTGATTGGTGGTTGACAACGGTGCTGGCTCTATTCTGATTGGTCTATCTTGTCAGTCTGTTGTGTATGGTTTGGCTCAGGCACTTGACTGGGTGATAGATCATATCTAGTTCCATCTATCTGTTGATAGTTCCTTTATCTGAGTGCCAGTGTTAGGCCCAGCCCCAGAACAACAGCGAGGCAATCCAGTCCAGTAAAGTTCCTTTATAGCTTGCACCTAATAGACAAAATCTTGCCAGACTAAGCCTATGCTAAAGCAACTAGTGGATATACCCCGTGGGACTCTAGGGAGGGGCTAGCCTCATCCTTTTACTTTTCCCACGGTCCTGTTGCGGGCTGAGAAGGCGCTTGCTCTGGAATGCCTCCTGATAACCTTGAACCTCCATTCCAGTATCCTCCTCGCACGTGCCTTCCCTTACAGCCAGGCCTCCAGGAATTCTCTGACTCTTCTGCTCTTTGTGTAGTCAATTATTTCCATGTTTTCCCACTTGAATGCGTAGTTCATTCTGAGGGTAAAGTGTAGCTATTAGGTAGTTCTGGGTTTGGTTCTTTGTTGCAGTTAGGTGCTCTTTGATTCTTTGATATAGTTGGCATCCTGTCTATTCTATGTAGTGCTGGCTGCAACCCAAACAGTTGGCTTTGCATATGATATTGCTTCTGTCTTGGTAGGGTGTATCGTCATTTAGTTTACACAGGACCTTCCGTAGAGTTTTTGTGGGTTTAAAGGCCACAGTGATGTGATGGCTGGAGTAAGCTACAGGCATGTTCTGATATATATCTGATGTCTGGGAGTGTTATTGGAGTGGTCCTTGTGGTGTTTTTAGTTCTTTATTTTGTATCCTGGCGCTATTTTTTTTTAATTAAATTGGGGGAGGGTAGTTGTTCTTACAGAATATGTTTAGTGGTAGTTGGGTTCTGCTGGTGAGCTGCAGTGTGTTTTTGCTTAGGTGATGAGGGTTCTTATGCAGTTGATCTTATGTTCTGCTATGTTCTCTCAAGGCTGTAAGTCACAGACCATAATATGTCAAAGATTTCATTTCTGAAGCCCATTTCATTTGGGCTTATTATATTTGGGAAAAGCAAAAGGAGGGCTTTGCCTATGAAAGGAAAAGGAATGTGTGAACTAGCTACATGTTCTCCAAGTGCAAACTACAATAGTTAGTTATACTACATTTATTTTCCTTTAGATTAGGTGGTCAGAGCCCCCCACAGCTGTTGTAGCATATGCCATTGGAAAACCTATAACCAGGCACTTCCCAGCCCAGTTATTCCATCAGCATCTGGGATGATAACTGAGAGAAACAGATTTAGTCCAGCTCCACAGTGGAGAAATACAAAGACTACCTCAAATCGAGTTTGATCCATGACTACTTGGACATTTTCATGTAGTTTTCTTGGACAACAACATTTCTTGGAATGTGGATGTGGCCTGTCAGTGCTTCTTCTGGAATGCTTTTCCCCCCACTTCCCAGTCTAGCCTACAGTCCTTGCATGTCCTGATAGTCTCCTGTCTAGGTCCATTTCTTTAGCTTTTTTGTGGGGGGGGGAGATAAGCCATGATCAGCTGGCACTGCCATATGATCTGAGTTAGTGATAGTATTTGACCTTAAAAGAAAATCCTCAAATCAGGAGCTTTCCCTATTTTCCTCCAAGTGTTTGATGTTAAACTTTTCTATGCTTAGTTTCCATCTGTGCCTCCAAGTACAGGTGTCAAGAGACTATTAAGGCCTTTTGTACAAGCACAGTATTTTAGTTTGATTATCCATCCTCAGGTGCTAATCCAAAGAAGAAGACTATGATATAAATGGATAGATATGACATAAGCATATGTCCAGTGTATAACTGGAAGTATGTAAAGGAGAAGTTCACCTTTATGAAGCCAAACACATACCGTAGTGGAAATCATTGTCTAGTTTTCCTTTTGTTAGACTGGCAGCATTTCAGTAGAAAGACAAATAAAGAGGTCCATCAAAATCAGATCCAGAACAAAAAGGTCTTGAAACCTGGGAATGGGAAAGGAAGTGTTCTTTGCAGAGTGAACTAATTTGTGTGCAAACTAAAGCAGATTTCCGCTCTCCCCTCCCTGCCTATTAGATAAACAGGTATTTTAAACAGAGAGCCAGTTTGGTGTACTGGCTAAGGTGCTGGGCTAGAAACCAGGTGACTGTAAGTTCTAGGCCTCCCTTAGGCATGAAAGCCAGCTGAGTGACTTTAGGCTAATCACTCTCTCAGCCCAACCCACTTCACACAGTTGTTGTGGGGAAAATAGGAGATAGAAACATTATGTACACTACCTTGAGCTGTACAAAATAAAGGCAGGATATACATGTAATAGTAATAATATTTGAGCTGAATACTTATAGCAAGGATTTCATATTCTCTAGAAACTTAACTTTTCCAAAGTCCATTCTTGTTTGGTTTGCCCTTTCAAGCAAAGGATAAAATTCAATACTTTGTTTCATTTGGGTAGTCAGTAGTCACAGTCAAATATCATGCTAAGGAGATTGTTGAATTCTAGATTAGCCTGCTGTGTGATCCCAGGCATTGTGAGTTTTAGTGGTTAATGCTTGGTTCACACTAC
The DNA here is from genome assembly GCF_059951505.1 of Python bivittatus. Classification (NCBI taxonomy): domain Eukaryota; kingdom Metazoa; phylum Chordata; class Lepidosauria; order Squamata; family Pythonidae; genus Python; species Python bivittatus. The sequence continues at coordinate 21,243,181 of NW_028277058.1, read as the reverse complement.
ATGCTAAGCCACAGACAAAGCAATCCATATTAAAGCTTAGCATTGTTGTGTGAAAACCGGCCATTGTTTGCTTTTCCTTTCTCAGTCACTTCTCCTGAGATAGACTTACCAAGAAGAGGGCAGTTGGAGGAGATAACTACTGAGTTTGTTCCTGCTTTCTTATCCATAGCCTACACTGCACATTATCCCCAACCTTATGGAATGTATTTTCTGATAGTACTTGAGCCTGAAGCTCTAGTTTCTGCAAATCCTTGTCCCACCACAAAGGAAGAGCAATATCTGAGGTTCTGATCTTGCATTTATATTTTCAGAAAGCCACACAAGGCCAGCCCCTATAAAGAAAGGAAGAGGGGGAATAGGATCCTTGTGGTCCATTCCTGCTTTCTAACCTGCAGAAGGCCCTGATCCACACTTTCTCTGTCATGCTACGTAAAACCCAAATACCTCCACTTTCCATATCTGTTTGATTGGGAGGGGCATGTTGGGAGTATGAAACCATGCAAACATGGAAAATGCTGAAAAATATAATTTTCCCCTCATACAATCTGAAATTATCCAGGGAGACTCAGGACTGATCAACAGAAGTACTTCATTATATCACACAATGTTAATGTATGGAATTCATCATTAATAAGCACTGCTAGTTTTGATGATTAGTTCTGATGTCCTGAATCAAATGCAGCATACCTTAAAGATCAGCGGTTTAGGAGCAGGGAAGAGTGGAAGAGGGCTCTCTCTCTCTTTTCCTTGCTTATGAGCTTTCTTAATTCATCTAGCTGGCCACTAGATGGGCTGTCAGCCAGATCATCAGGGCTTTTCTTACACTCATATGTTTACTTCGAGAGACAGCCTTTGTGTTCTGGATAATATCCATGCAGTTGCAAAAGTTGAGTTGAAAACAGCTCTGTTGTAATAAGGAGCTCATGTCCTTAAGTACTGTATTTGGCTTTAGGGCTTTGTGAAAGGAATTCAAAGAAATTCAGAATATTTTTTCCCTGATAACTATTCTTACAGCATGCCATTCTGCACTTGCACAGCAAACCATATTATTCTTCACCCAGGGATACTTGCAATTTATGTCTTCGGGAAATGATCCCCGTGTATAAAAAGTAACAATGTGTTCAGACCTACTACTCTGAGTATTGTAAAGATGCCTCATTTTGAAGAATTGGATGCCTTAAACTCTTTCTTCTATATTGGCTATTTGCATCCTGAGATGAAAGTAGCATGGTGTTTAAAAGCTCACCAGTAAGGAAAACTATTTATTTGAAATAATTGGATCAGGTTGAAGTAGGGAAACATATGTATGGTCTAGGTAACTGGTGCCTTCCATAAATGTTATAATTCTAATTTTGTACTCCAGTCAGCATAAACAGTGGGAATTATGAGAGGGTCCCACGTGGCCAGTCATTGGGATTTAAGCAACTGTGTCAACATGTATCAATGTGCAATGTGGGCAGTTACACCAACATGAATCTGCAAGATGTTACTTTGGAAGTCAAAGAAATTCCAGATTTCTTGCTCAAGGAAAGAACAACAATTCTATAAATGTCCAAAGGTTACCCCTTGTGTGGCTAAAATGGCTCAGTCATTGAAATAGCTTAGCTAGTAATTGTATCTAATTTCAAAAACTCAGATCAGTTAATGTTATTTAGATGCACAGAGAGAAGTGTGTAAATCTTGGCAGAAAATCTGATCACACTTGGTGCAAAGGTGTTGGAGGCAGGTCTTGGTATACACTGACAGGGTCAAAATGGGTATAAGAGAATAGAAGAAACAGACAGAGGCATAATTTCTGGTGAAATGGGGATTTAATGAGGAGCATAAAGTGTAGTATGAAATATCACTTCCAGATGTTTGAGAAAACCACATGTTCAACAGGAGGAAGGTTAGGCTATCCAAGTTGTAACTCAGAATCTGTGTGGGTTGGCAGACTAACTTATGACTCTTACAATAAATAAACCATTTGAGTGTTTCAAAAATTGGGGAGAGGAGGAAAGTGGGAGAAATACAGTCTCTACAATCAGTAAATTGCCAAACAAAGTGATACAGAGTTGGTCCTTCCATCCTTCCTTCCATCCTTTCTTCCATCTTCACAACACTTATTTGGTAATCCTGGATTATTTCACTAGCATGTTTGAAAATGTAACTCTCTTCATTAAAATATTCTTGGCAAGATTCATTGTAACTTTACCCAAACTTGTGTCCTCCAATTCTGGTGATATTACAACTCCCATAATTCCCAGCCAGGGAACTGAATTGTAGTTCCAGTGCTACATCAGGCATCAGGCTGGGATCAAGGGCATCAAGCTGGGAAAGACAGTTCTATTGCAGAAGAAGAGCACTGTTGTATGGTATTATTTATGTAGAAAATGAGAGTATAATATAATAGGGCTATTGTGTAACCAGCAAAGATTAAGGCACTATATTTTCATGTGTACTTTTTTCATGTTTTGTATATGAAATATAGACAGCTACAGCTTGTTACAAGAAAAAATTAATATGGCTTGGCTGATAGCACATGACTGCTAATGGCTTCTTTAAAGTGCTGTATGTCTTAGAAGGACCTGTTAGTCAATATCAAAATATCCTGCATTATTGATGAAATCAAATGGGTTCTTTCAAAGCAAAAATCTGTGTTAGTTCTTCAGTCCTTTCCCGTGCATCTTATCAGCATAACGTCAAGGCTATTTTAATCCTTCAAATATTGAACACTTGTCTTGCTGACAAACAAAGGACTGGAGTCAGGAACATATTTGCTATTGCCTGGTTTTTGTATCTACTGAGGCAAAAGGGCCACTCCACCACATTCAGATTTTTTTTCTTTTCTTTTCTTTTTTTTTACAATAGCTGGATTGTTCAAAAAAGTAGCAAATGGCTTCCTGTTGTTACTGTTAATAATTACAAGGAGATCCTATATCAGACATCTGGTTTCAAACTGCAAATTATGTACGGTTGATATACAGTTAAAATCCACAGCGCCTCTTGTCCTGATTTTATAAGGCGGCCAGAGAATAACTTTCCGTGATTTGCCCATGGTAAAATTGTTCAACTATCTGTGTATTCAAGATAACAACTAACATAAGAAGCTAGCCACCATTAATGAATTTTAAAATTGATAACCCTTTCTTTATGTAGCATTCACAGTTACAGTTGGATAAGACGCCAAAGGTTGAGTTTCCTTCTTTTTCCCCCTTGCGTTAAGCAGTAGGCTTTGAATGGTACCATCTTTGCTGGGTAAATATTAGTGACGCTTCTGCAGTTTAGGATTTGTTTATTAATAGGAAAGAGAAAATTGTTAAGTTCTTTCAGGAATTAAAAGGAAAACGCCGCTATTACAAAGAACTCTTTTTTAAGGGATGTCGCCTTGAGACCACTGTAGACGGTCTGTAAGGTCCTCAGTATCTGTCAGGTTTCTCTCAGACAGATTCTTGAAGGAGAAGGTCTCAGGCAAGGTTCAAGGACACAAAACTTGATAAGAAATGATTTATTACAGATTCTAGAAAAGTTGCTAGTGCAAAGAAAACTGACAAGCACAGATTATAAGACTCAAGCACATATAGAGCTGAGGTGCAAACCTTATGTCTCTTCCTTATGTCCATGTGACCTAATTATCTGCTGTCAGGCCCTTTGCTTTTCATGTTCCCCAATCTAGCCCTCATAGTACCTCCCAGGAAAGAGCAGAGGTGATTAAATTACCAACTAGGACTAACTATGTTTAAGCCTTTTTAAACCTTAAAAAGTTTAAACTTATTCAGTCAAGTGTAGAGCTGAATTCTTATGAAATGCAAGGTGAACCAAAGGGGCAAGCAAGAGGAAAGTGAGAATATATTTCGTAACCAGGATATTTCGTAACCTTCATGGGACTGATCATCACCAGTTATTCCATATGCATTTATTCATTAACTTGATGATGGGTCAAATGATGACTAGTATGTGTGAACCAGAGACTGCAATACAGCCAGAAGTTTTCTCTGGTGTAATGGTTAAGGCATCATGCTAGAAACTGGGAGACCATGAGTTCTAGTCCCGCCTTAGGCATGAAGCCAACTGAGTGACCTTGGGCCAGTCACTCTCTCTCAGCCCCAGGAAGCAGGCAATGGCAAACCACTTTTGAAATATTACCAAGAAAACTGCAGAGACTTGTCCAGGCAGTCACCAGGAATCAACAATGACTTGAAGATGATCTTCTACTACTACTACTACTACTACTACTACTAATAATAATAATAATAATAATAATAATAAAAAGTCATGATATATCCAACTCCAGATTTTGCCATTGACAATCTGTACATTCGGGGTGACCAGTGGGAATTCTGTTGTAAGTTACCTCAGACAATATACCTATTTTTGCATCCTCAACATTCTTGATAATATTTAGATTTTCTGTGATATTATTAAAACAGAGTGCTTGTGGTAGTGATGCCTACCCCATTAGAGATATTTAACAATCATACCAAAGGTTTGATGTTACCACAAGAAATGTTATAGGAGCAAACATGGGTATGCTTTGCTCTATGCAAGGTATAAATGGGGAACAATTCTTGATGCATTATATATTTATGGATTTGCCTAGAATCTGTTGTATGCTTGATGTTATATATGTAGTGAAAATATAGCTTTTTTAAAGGAACAGAAAAGCTGAATGAATTCATTAAACAATATATCATTTTTTAAGAATTACTCTTGTACGTGGACTAATAACTCAAATTCATCTGGATTACAAAGCGCTCCTCAAAAATACTAGCTTTGCTGTTTATTTGGATCTCCTTATTTATAACATATTAACTCCAGGTATAGTAAACCTATGTCCAATACCTATTTATACCATATCATCTTAAAGTAGTGTTTCCAATTTACCTGACAAACTTTCTTGCCTACATGTTTTGAAACAACACTCCAGTTGCTAAAAGGCTTTATTTTGCTATGTACAAAGTTATTTCCATATGTTTTGTTAATTAACAAAAATAAATAAATAATATATAAATAAAGTGGAATCTGGTTATGAAAGCTAGTAGTTTACTAGGATCACCTGATATAGCAATCATTGTAGCCATATTTGTGGATACATAACAATCGTTGTAGACATATATGTTTCCTTTTTTTCCTTGTGTAACTGGAAGGAGCACTGTCATGCATAAGCTCGTTGTGGTTTTAACACATGGAAGATGTTTGAGAAGGAAGTCCCAGTTGGCTTGAACTGATCTGGAGCACTGAACTTTCCATTATTTGTTCTGAGTCTCTCCACTATTCTTTGGAACTCTCATTTAGGAGCACAAGAAGTCCGAATCAGCATTTCAACAGTGTTTACTCCAAGAATCTGAGAGATGAACAAGGTTGTGAACTGACAGGTCCCGCCCCCACCCCAAATGAAATGTGTCACAAGGCTGGCTGAGGGTTGGCATATTACAAAGTTACCTGCCAACTGTCAGCTTTTTGCAAGCTAGAAAGGTTGGGAAGTGGCATTTTTAAAAATGTATATTTGCTTCCTATAAAGCTGCTGTTTGCACACCTGCCAGAAAATGTCAGCATGTTTGCCAAGAATAAAGAAGTGGCCTTACATATTGTTTTCTAAAGAAAAAAAAAACCCAGTACGTTATGGGTTTTACAAATCCATTTACTCCCTGAAGTTGGTCATACAAATGAGAATTTTGGAGAACATAAGATAAGATCACTCTGATCAAATCAAGGGCCTATTTCACCAGTGCATCAGCAAGGAAAAGTTACAGATTAGTGAGGATTAGCTACATTGTTAAGTGACTAGGTAGTGGGTGCTTAGTTAAGGCAAAACCGTAAGTAATTATCTAATCGGGATAAACAAATTGGAAAAAAACCTAGCTTGTCTAAGCAAGTCTTCGGGTGCTAATTAAATATAGTTCAGTCACAGGATACTCATCACCTTCTGACAGACTCTTCTTTCTGGTGCAGTATAAGACATGCTTATCAGTCATATTTCAGAAAGATTGTTTCCAGGTGAGTGTGGATAAGGTTGCAGCCTAAGGTATTTTTTTCAATAAACTAAAAAGCCATTCATGGTGTAGCTATTCCTTTTAAACAGGTGAGTTCTGTAGTAAAGCAGCTGATAGCCACATATGATGATGATGAAGAAGAAGGAGATGACTTTTTAAGCTGGGCCAAAATTTCAACATGGGTTAGAATGTTAGGACTATTAAGAAATGTATTTATTAAATGCTTTCTAAAAATCCTTAAAAGGGAAAGCAGTGAATGCAGACTATTTATGTCAGCCACTGAGGAAGGGAAGAACAGAACATCTACAGAAGGACTAAAACACAGAAAACTATAAAACTATAAACATCAAAAAAATCAAACAAACCTGGGGATCCTATCAATTACCAAAGGCCTGCTGGAATAACTTAGTTATCAAAAAAATTGCAGAAGGCCAGAACAGTGAGAGCCAACTTAATTTCTAAAGGGAGACTGTTCCACAGTATAGGAGAAGCAGGGCATATCAGCTTTTTCCCCATATATCTCATGCAACTGGGGAATCATCAGCTGTTTTTCCTGTAATGCCCAGACAGAGTAGGTTGATTCTGGTTGGAAGAAAGAGTCCTGCAAGTATTTAAAATAATCTTATATCGTATAACAGGAACAAAGACATAGCTAAGGATTAAACTGACTGATCTTTCATGCTTATTTTTATACAGATATGAAAAACTCATAAAGATTGACAAAATGGGTTTAGCAATTAACCCCAGCAGGAACTCATGTTTATGCTGGGATTAATTCATGTTTCTTAACATTAGAGGCATGAAAAAAAGCTATCAAAAATGCACATGGCATTCATATATATGAATGTATATACACATACATATAACATTTATTTAGCATTTTAAGAAAAAGTAAAGGTAAATGACACACAGAGAGAACAAGGGGAGAAATTAAAAGTAAACTACAAAATAGATAAGCAGAGATTTTAAAAGCATAGAATTAGGTTAAATTTTTCAATATTTCATTCGTTTTACATAACTGACTATCATTTGAAAAACTACAAATCATTGTTAAAATCCAAGTAATATTTGAAAATCAACAACAATAGCACAGTATAATTCATAAAATGGGATTTCAAACTACAGTAATCTTTATCTGAGCAATGAAAAACTTCATGTTAAAAGAAATGCAAATTTCAGATGTGGTACAAATCCACATATAGAGGTATAATCCAAAAATGAATTCCAAGTTAAATTAAACTCCATGTCAGATTTACTTTGGAAATAGGAAATTATTTTCACATGGCATTCTTATGTCTCTAGTTTGTTGATAAACTATGGAATTAGAATTGGATTTTTGGAATTGGCATTGGTTTGCTGTGCTGCTTTAATTTATATTCTTTGATCGTAGCATTGTAAAGCATACTTTGGAACTAAATCTATTCATAAAATGTTTGTCTCTTTCTGCTAGCTGATGAGAAATGGGGAAACCACAAATGGTCGAAAACATACAGAGTTTGCATAAAACATAAGTGCAGGAAACAAGTGATGAAGAGCCCAGCTTAGGAGGATGAAACTTGCCACATTCTTGGAAAATGTCCTAGTTGACACACAAACTGATATATCCTGAGGTGCAGGTTGCAAAATCACCATTCTGGGAGAAAAGAAGGGGGGGAAAGGCAGAGGAAGGAGCCAAGCAAAAGCCTAAAGCAGAAAAGGTGCATTGACAGCTTGGACAGAAAAGGATCTTAAAAAAAAAATGGTGCAAGAATCTAAAGGGCATTTTGTCATCAGTGCACTCCAGATGTGCATGTCCTCCCTCTTATTGCAGCCCAAGTTCTTTGTCTCCTCACCTGCATCTGCAACCTCTCTGATTAGGATTCTACTTGAGATTGGTTTCCTAACTGGAACCTGGATCTTGGTAATTTGCCTCAACTTTGACAGATGTTTTTTTTTTTTCTGTTGACTATTTTATTTATCCAATGCCCATACACTTAGTTCATTTTATCAATGTAACCTGCTTGTTTACTTGCTATCTAGTACAAACAGCTTGACTTCATTTAGATTTCTTATCTTTAGATCATTCTGCCATAAAAAAAGGAAGTTGTGGTTAGAAGACTATCCATTGACTGTAGGTGTGTGTGGTTTTGTCTGCAGTTGTGAGAATGCATGTGCCTGAAGAACAGTTATGAAGTCAGAGACCAACAGTTGATTTGAAGTGGCCTTAGTCAAACATATGAGTAATTCAACACCATAAACAAGGATTTTTCCTAATGGTGAATTATGTTTGCCAAGCACTCTATAATAAATAAACTTAAAAGTTTATTAGGCAATCCAGAGATCAGGAGTTGAGTGATTGTGTGAGCACCACCACTGATCCTAACAAGATCTTGTACAATTCAATATTTCAGGATGTAAGGAACATTACATAATTTTACTATTTAACTTCTTAATATAAAAAGTATCAGGAACAGGGAGAGAGTATACCCCCACCACCCAGAAGTGGCCAATAGTTGCTGAGATAATTCCACTCCCTAGGAGTAACCTGATCATGTCAGCAACAGAAGAGGAAAACGACCTGAGAGTCTGCTGTATGTATGTATTTCAAACATTTATATAGCCAGCCACCTTGTACCAAACTGTGGGTGGCTCACAATCAAGAGATAAAATAATATTTACAAAAAAAATTAAAACCTAAGGATCCAAGATATGGCCTGGGAACCATATGAAGAAAACCTTCTAATGATACAGTATAAAAAAAGGATTGCCAGGATATGTTTCTGCCACTGTTAGGTGCAGGTGAGGAAAACCTCCAGACTTAGATCCAAGTCAGTGACCCCTTTGAACTTCACCATCAGAAATGCTATTCAGCTGGACCACAAGATGAAGGCACTGCAGAATCTATCCTGCCTCTAGCTCCTCCTTCCCAAGAGGACCTCTGGGGCATTACAGATGCTGCACATGAACAAAGATGCTTTGAAAAGGAAAACCAGATTTGCCAACTATAATGGAGAAGGAGAAATCAAGAATGCGTGATGGAAGGAAGAAAAGGACTGGTGGGGAAAAAAATGGAAAATGGAGCATCCATGTATCTTTTGCAGAGTCTACTGGAGCCTTAAATATCACTGACCAGTATAATCCATAATTATAAAGAAATGTGACTTACCACAAATAAGAAGCATGCTTCTGCACTAATAGGAAATCATAGCTCAATAGCAGAATATTTGCAAGACATATACCGCCCCTATTGGTTCCATTTTTTAAAACATTTGGTTACTTATAATATGAAAAATCCCTGCCTGAGTCCTGATTAGTAGTTGCCGATTGGAGCAGTGTAGAAGAGACTGTGCTATGTAACAAGTAGGCTGGAATCCTATAATCCTGTGAAATAATAGATGAAAGAGCCATGGCAAATCATAATAGAATTGCCACTGTTTCTAAGATCATGTTTCAGAAATGTCTATTGAGCTTCAAATAGTAGTGTGGCAAGCTTCCCTTCCTGCAACTTTATGCATGTTATTAAAAAGTGGGGCTGTACAGAGGGTGTTCTTGCAGAGTCTGCAAGAGAAATGGATCTATCCTTCAAGGATCCTGCTCCCTCCAGTGACAGCACCACTATGCCCTTGTCATGAATGCCAGTTTTGTGAAAATATATGCTCTATCTTGAATCCCTACGTTCACACATGAAGATGGTGGAAATATCCCTACTTACATGACTGCCAGATAGATTCTTGATTTTAGAAAAATATCAAAAGCAATTTCTTGTTCCCATTTTCTATGGCCTATCTCTTCTCTTTAGCTTTCTTGGGATGTCATAACAGCCTGGTCATGGATCTTTTACTGCCACCTGCTGGATACAGACCTCATTGCAACTGCTTCAAGGCTGCCTCATACAGTAATTGTTTATTTTTCAGGACTCCTAGGAATTCAGGACCAAGATACCTCTGTCAATCCAGTGTTTATTGTAAGACGTCAAATGATATTGGTTTTTGATCTCCTTTTTCCAGGGGTGGTCAGCTGAATATTTTTGGATGCACAAAAGAAGGTTGTAAAGGCATCAGTTCTCCGCAGTAATTTGCTTCCAGGAAATCATACAAGGAAGATAACGTAATATGCTTGTTACCCAGTTATCTCCTACCGCACCAAGGAAACAACTCTTTGCAACTCCTAGCTATTCTCCTGTCTTGAGGGCAAAAGGATTTCAAACAATAAAATGACAATGCTATCAGGATTTTGGAACAGAAGTGTAGGGCAGAGTGCGCAAGAGGGCTCAAAGCAGCAAGCTGGACTTAGCCCATTTTGAAGCAAGTGATTCAATGCACATTACAATCTACACAGCCCCTGAGTAGCCATTATGTACCCAGGCAGTTCTCCACAGAAACACTGCTAGGTGTTTCTCAGACAACAGCTTACAAATGTATTGCTTCTAATTATCTTTACAGGTTTATATATATATCCAACACAGTCCCAGTACAACAACACTCAGTTATAGGAAGATAACAGGCTTTAAATAATGGAAAGGAATAAGATGATAAATTCATGGGTGTGTATGTGTAAATTGCAGTGGTCAGTTGTTAAGAATTGTCTGATTCCTGAATTCAGCCAGTATTCTATAATTGAATGGGTTACCTTTCTTTTTCTATCAAGATCTACTTTCCTATAGGAATCAGTTCTGTCAGTGGTGGACGGAACTGAAGCAAGTTGCAGGAATGACCAGAGCCCAAAAAGTGTGAGGTCCATCATTCTTTATAGTTTAGACCCCACTTTTTTCCCCCCTTTTTCTGGCAACCCTTCCTCTCTCAACACACTCTTTCCCTCTCTCTTTACATAGCAGGCTGTCAGGGAATAGAGACACCCCTTTTGCCTGATGTGTGAAATTACTGGATGCAAAAAAGTTTGAATTGGGCTGAAGATGGCATAAAATTAGAGCCAGAGCCACATGGTCCTAACTTCCTGATTTTTTCCAAATTGAAGAAAATGGCTATTCTTCTCATAACTTACATCTTAAACTTGGTAAAGGTCATGATGTATACTCTGCATACAGCAAATCCAAGGGCTTATCCTTAGCACTACCATACCTGGCCTGTTGCCATCCAGATCTTTTGGGTTATAATTTCCATTATGTTAATGCCAATAAAGGTTTGATTGGATTGGAAGAATTTCCATTATGTATTGCCAGTGCTCAAACTTAATGGAAATTGTACTCCAAAATATCTGGAAGGCACCAGACTGGGTTTGGTAATGTGTTCTGGCATGTCCAGTTAAAAGCATCAGTTAAAAGGCCCTGGAGAGTTGCTACAGGTCAGAATAGATAATCCTGTGTTAGATGGACAAAGAGTCTGACTTGGTAATAATCTGAGAATTTCCTCTGACAAAACTGACGTGATGTATTAGTTAAGAAAATGGGTGTGCAGCCTACAGCACAATCCTCCCCTTCTTTAGGAACTCTCTGACAGTGACTTTAGGTAAGTTACATGCATTCTCTCTTGGTGTGCGGCTCTTTCTTCTGGGGTAACCCAAGCTTATCTTATAATAGCAGTGACTGAATAGCAGCATTGCTATATTAATTAGCTAGTTTGGGCTGCAAGTTTGCCATATGAACAACACATCCAATGGTTTTTTAAGATCCCTTTACTCAAATCCTTTAACGAACCCCCACCCCCATTACTTTGATGAAACTGCATGATTTACTGAGTGACATGATCAGATCATTTACTCAACCAAGGAGAATAGGAACCACTTAAGCTGTGTTTTGCTTATATTAGACTTGGGTGCCCCTTTGTGTAATTTATTCTGACTTCTGCTCCATCTTCTCAGCATTGCCCATCTGTTAAAAAGATGAGTGGGCATGCATGCTTTAATATATAAGGAGACAGGGACAGATTAATCCATCTGTTTTACTTCCTAAAGGTTTTGATTCTTATGAATGATGGGCTGGTTCTGCTTGGTGTCAATCTGCAAATGCATTGTTTAAATATCTGCAAGAAAATCTGCATGCCTTTCACCAAATATATGCATTTCAATGGATTATTTCTAATTATTTTTTTTCAAATGTCCCCAATATATCACGTTTTGTGCAGATTTTTCCCTAATGTATAATTTTTAATACAAATATTCCCAAATGTATGACTTTTTATATTTTATTTCCTTAAGATACACATTATGTTTGTGTTAAAAAAAAAAAAAAAAACAGGACTCCAGAGAAGCTTGACCTAGATTGCATATTAGTTCAGAAAGCGCAAATTATGATGGGGCACATTAAAATGTGAATCAAATTATGTTTTCTTCCATCCCTTCAGGAAATTGTATATTCAGATCTGTAATGAGGGCACTAACCCAAAATTTGCAATAGGAAAAACAAAAACAGGTTATCAGAACCAGCATCTGAAACTGTGAACTATCACTTTCTTCCCAAATCCCAGCAAGATGAGGGACATGCATAAGGAATTTTTAGATATACAAAGTGATGGTGAATATCTCTTTCAGGAGGCATTCATTTTACTCTGAATATGAAAGGAAGAGTCTGGTTGTGTCAGGATCCTCTACTTTCCTAGTCTTTTGTGTTGTTTTCAACACAAAACGAGTGTATTGAGATTCAACTTTGCATTCACTGTTTTTCTGCCCCTAAAAGCCTATTAACCACTAGGGCAAGAGATAGTTAGCAGAGAGACTCTGCACTTTTGTCTCCTTTCCTTGAATAAATTACTTTCTTTGCAGATCATTAGATAACATACCTCCTTTGGATTGTAGTGATCCTGTTAGAGCTTCATCACTTTCACTTCCTTCTCCTTCTCAAATCTAGTTAATGTTTCTATCCTGTTCAGTTCAGGTTCTCTCCTTACGCCTCTTCTGTCAGTAATGAAAACAAAATGGATTAATAAGCTATAAATAGACTAAATACCTCAAGCTTTCCTATATTTCCAAAATAAAGCTGATATTTTATTTTAATTCACCCAAGCTCCACAGGCCTCTGCAGCTAGCCCCGATGACAATATAAGATGAAGAGTGATGTCACAATGCAAAAGCTTTGCAACATGATGTCTTGATAAACATTCTGTCACTTGTCCCAACTCTGTGGATGCCCATGGCAAGCACCAGCCTCCAGAATACTTTCTAGTAAAGTAATACTTCTAATAGTAGCTTTAAAAACTACAACAGAAGACTTTAGTGTTCCAACTAATAAGACTAATTAAAATAATTAAAATTAAGTCCTAGGAGTGGCAGTCCCCTGAATGTTATTGAACTACATCCTCAAAGGTGCCTGAGGGAACAATGTGCCCAGTGCATCATTCTGTGGTGCCACAAAGCTCTCTCTGCTGCTAATTTGTACAGTGAGATGGGCAGCATATATAAATTTGAGAATAAAAATAATTAATTCTTTTAATTAAAAAAATGGGAAGCTTGCCTGCTGAAAAACAAAGCTTCAGCCTCAAACATAATCTGTATTTACAAGAATGCCTTCAAATCACATACTGTATAGAGCCCAGAGGCATTTTAGAAGATGAAATGGTAGGTGACTGGTTTGCTTTCAAATAATGGGTGCTTTGTGACTGGGCATACCCAGCATGGAACCACTTTGTGAAAATGCCTATAACATGCTTTAAAAAATCAAAGTATGCTCATTGATCCCCACATTTTGAATATCCCAAGACTGCACTATCTCTGCACCATTGATCAGCTATAACTCTTACTGTTCTTGGCTATGAAAACTAAAATGAATGGGAGTAGGGATTCAATTCATTATCCAATGTACAGCATATAAATCCTACTTATATTCATTATATGTACAGATCACTGTAATTTCAAGTTTTTTACTAGCAATCAGAAACTAGCTACCACTATTGCTTAGGCCCAGGGCTAAAATTAAGATAAAAGGAAATGAAGTTTTACCTGAGATCCCACACTGCATTCTTTAGGATCCCACTGAATGTCACTATTTTTCTAGGCAAAATGAGGAGAAGGATTAACCAACCATTTTATTCATTTGAAACTAGTCAGTGTTCAGGGTCTAGGGCATGAATATCCACAGGATAGAGTCAAAATCTGAAAAATGGCAGGCATGCTATTGTAGTCTAAGTCAAATTTTTGTATGTGCATGTGATACCAAAAGAGGCTGGGCTTCAGGTGCAATGCCACACCTGCCATATTGCAGATTATGAACAACTCTCTCCATTCCTTGAGGTCACCACTGGCCTGGGTCAAGGCTAGGTAACATCATGAAGGTATTGCTCATGGTTTGGGTAGTTAGGCTTCCCCAGGCTTTCTGAGAGAAAGAGAAATGGCTCTACAGTCATTAAGTCATTTACTTTTATTGATTAGTCAACTGACCTTATCAAAGTGAAAGACAACACCAATATGCAAAAATGTACAATAAAACACCAAAATATAAAATGAAGTACATCCAAATAAATTCATCCCTTTCCATATTACCCCAATCTATACTGTAAAACAAGTTTTCAGTTAAATGGCCTTTATTATGAACTTGGCAATCCTGCTAGTAACAAATAAGTTTTTGCCCTGGAAGTAATAAGACACTCTATTGTCAGTATTCCAGTACGGTGTTCTATCAAATAGTGACTTTAAGTACTGTATTCTTACTCTTACTGAAGTCTATAGTTCGCATTCAAACAGAACACGCACAATATCTTTTGTGTATGAGGCTCCACATGTACATTTTTTCTCATAATATGACATGATAAAATCTTTCATGTTTCACCATAGAATCTAATAGCTGAAATCTCACTTTAGACAAACCTGCTCCTCGGTACAGTGCCATATACATAATTAGGTATTTTTCTATTTGAAATACCTTCTTAATCTTAGCCAAGCCAACCATTTTAAACATCTAATATTTGCAAGATACTCAATATTGGTTTTGATACTAACAGCTAAGATCTTTAAGTTGAAAGCTTTCTTGGCCTGATATCTAATTGAGGTCTGATATTGAATTGATGAACCATATTGCAAAATCACTTGGATAAGTTGGTTTACCCATGAGGTGGTATGTAGCATACTAATCTGTTCCTTCAGGCACATTTTGGTTAACTGCTAGAATCCATTGAAAGAATTTTCCACTAGTAATTAAAAGCTTTGGTTTGGTGGAGATTTCTATTCTATAACTTTGTATAGAGTAGATGTCTGTTTCAGCTTTGACCACTAGGGCTGGCATGTTCTTATCTGAATCCACATATTTCTTCTCTGTATATTAACACTGGTACTATTTTTGCTTTATAAATCTTTAATATAGGAATCAGAGAAACTAGATAATATTAATTAATTAATTAATTCTTTTTAACTGGCTGCAGCCCTCATTAAACTTCTTTTGAAATGGCTTGTCCAGGTCCTGTGTCAGTCAAAACCACTTCCCACTTCCCAATACAGGAAGGAATCAACTTGTTTATTCCTGGTACCCATCCAAGTACCAGTTATATTTAACGCATCTCTTGCCAAATACCACCCCTTTGGACTTAGCCTTATTGACATTCAGAGAATTAGAAACACAATAGAGAGTTTCTGCAGCAATCTTCTCAGGCCTACTTGGGAGGGTGCCATCCAAATCATGGCAACTGCATATAAAAGGATGTTAATACATTTACTGAGGATCTTTGGCATGTGAGTATTCAATGAATGGAGAAACCCTGGGATGTCATTAACATAAAGAGTGAACAACATCAGAGCCAGGATAAACCCTTGCCTGATACCTTTAAAAGTAGGTATATTCCATGTGACAGAACCATTGACTCTGGTACGGACTTCAGATGGGTATTTGTATGAAGAGCCTTAACCAAACACTGTATTTAACCCAGCAAGTTTCTTCTACAATGTATTTCTATTTATAGAGTCAAATGCTACACTAAGATGCTACACTACAATGCTACACTAAGATGTAAACAGTTGTTTATCTTAGGCTGTGTATTTCACTATGAGATGATATAGTGTGAAGCAATTATCTATGGGGGAGTGTCCAGGTCTAAATCCAGCCTGTTTTTCCATTAGTAAGTTCTCAATAACCCAGTCCTCACTTCTAATCAAAAGGTGTTTAGCATACATTTTGGCTAGTACTATCTACAAGGCTTATAAGTCCATGGTTTTGAGATCCCTTTATTACCTTTTTTATAAACAGGGACTATGATGAAAAGTTCCCATCCTACTATCATTCATGGAGCTCTGGCTGGGATTTGCAAACAAATAGCTTAAAGATCTTCCCATGCAGAGCCTGGAATAGGGATATCAAAGAAGAGTCTATATTTCTTCAATTATATCATATGCAGAATTCCAGAATATTGCACAATTAATCCTTTCACTGACATTTTAGACCAAATTGTGCTTGTATAATGCAGTTTCTTAGCAGCTATTAATTTCTTGTATTTGGGTCTGAGATTAAGCATATTGACAGGTTTATTTATGACAGGGTATCTCTGAATCAGTTGCTTAGCCACTCTTAGTTTCCTTCTCAGACAGAAGCATCAGGATCCAACCAGATAGATTTTATAAATTGGCTGTTCCTGGCTGGCAGTTTATTTATTAGAACATTCCTTAATGTTGTATATAAAACAGCATGCACAGTGAGAATTTCATTGGGCTCTTGCATGGGCAGAGAAATCATCTTTCCCATATCTGAACCTGCTTGGAATTTTTAAAAATTGGGTAATCTCTAGTATCTACGTTAAACTATTTAAGCATCCTCTCTTGTCTCGCTTCAAAATTGGCCAGTAGCTCCCTTTCAGATGTTATAACTGGTCTTAAGTTGGAGCTGTCAGGAGAAAAGTAAGGAGAGGAGTGAGGGATATGTAGCAAAGCAGCACAACTTTAGAGAGTATGTAGTAAAACATGAGGGCTACAAAATAAAAGAAATAATAGGACCAATTCCTTGCTTTGCTGTCCCAGTTTTTCCTTAATGAGTACACAGTGCCCCTGAGGCGCACGCTTTTGCCTTAAGTTTCCTCACAGTCATAGACTAAGATCTAAAGTGGGGTAAATCTTTTCCTCACTAGCAGTTAGCCAGGCTTCCTAGAATGTTAGGATGTCAAACTCTGAAATGAACTCTACCAGGTTTCTGTTTGACAGTCTGTTCTTCCATCTGGCTATATTCCAAGTTAAGAGCTGGAGAAAACTCTTTTGATTACTTGCAAGGGAGTAATGCATCCTTGATTGAGAAGGTATAGTTTGTTCAGTCAATCAGCTTATGAAATACAGTTTAATGTTCCTGAACTAGTTAAACACACTGATTGGGAATTGACCTGGCTTTGCCTCTCTCTTGCTGCTGTATAGGCTCTATTATATTTTGTGATGGCTCAGAATTCTTTCGATGTTCATTGGCAGACCATATCCGTATCAGTTGTTAGGATATGGTCTGCCAATATAACCTTGAGTGATAATCTCCTAAATTCTTCAAGGGCTATCCTTATCACAGCTTCCTCTATTTCCTGGCCCAAAGATTTGGATGGCAATTTTAGGTTCATGTCAGTGTTTTTTTAAAATATTGACCTACAGAGGTCCACCATATCTGTCTGGTCCTGGTCTGGTAATATTCCAGAGCCTATGCTAGGTTGTGGAACTTGGGACTTGAAGCTGTCAGATACTTCCTCTTGGCTGTAAACAGTGTCCAAATTAAGAGCATAGTGGTTTACATTAACAATAGGTTGTGCTGATATAACTATATCATTTTGATGACTAACTGAATTTCTGTGAACACCAACACGCCTGTTGGAAGTTTTAAAGGCACAATGACATAACTGGAAAAGACAACTCCTTTCCTTTGCAGTTAGAATTCTCACTGTTTGACCATGACAATTCTGCAGAGCTAAAATGGAACTGAGGTTATGGCTATATCTTGTTCTAAAGGATAGAACTGGCTATTCTGGTAGAATTAATTATAGCTTTCTCTTTGTCTTGGGAATCACAGGTACTTACACTTGAGTTAACCATTTTACCTTTGGTTAATAGAGGCATTCTGTTAAAGGTTTAGAAAACTGGCTTGGCTTCCATCTGAAGAGTAGAAAGAAACTTTTGCATTTTCAAAGCACGGAAAGAAAAAAAACTCAGTTTGAACTTAAATAAGATTTAAGAATTTACAAATTCTACAGCACTATAACAAGACTGACATCACAGTAACTGGCTTAGACACAAAACCATCTCTCGAAAACACTTAATTTCATTGAAAATGCTAATCAGAACAAATTTGTCTTTTGGCAACAAGTATACATATTGTTTGTTACAGAGTTATCTGTATTAGAAGTGTATAAGGTCCTTTGTTCACCACTTTGCCTGACCTTGCAATAAAAAGTTGTTGAAATGTTATCCCTTCTATCCTCATAAGTGCATGGGTTGCAAGCTTTCGTTGTAAAATATGGTTCAGAGACAGGCTTCACTGATCCTACAATTTGCCACCAAAGTTCAAATATAGATTGGATAGTACCTGCCATAAAAAAAAATCTCGAGAGATTTCATTGATTAATTCCTCCAGAGATAGAGCAGACTTACGTTTGAAATTCCCTTTGAGTAATGTTAAGGGGCAAGGAAGGGGAGTGGTATCTTGTAAAGCAATTGTAACTATCAGTGTTAGTCCACACTAATGGCAAAAATGGCAGTTCTAAAAATGGTTCACATTTAGAGTGCCTTGACTACATGCATGACCACTGTGATTTTGTTCATTAATAAATTCCTGCTGAACATTGCACAACTCATCCTGAAATGTGTAAACTGCCAGTATGGATAAATGGTGTGTCAAAATAATATTTGGATATAAGCACTATTTAGCCAAGAAGTACAGATATATTCTAATCTGGCAAATTATGGACAGTCATGTTAATGGGACAAAATATTTAGGATATAGTTGTAACTTATCTCACAGTTTATGTGTATTTATTTTTAATCTAGTTTTGATTTAATCTGGTGGAATTTAAATGTCAAATTTTATCTTATTATTTATTGTATCACTATTTTAACTGGTTATTTTTATTCTGTGAGTTGTCCAGAATTCATTCTTATAGCTACATTGACCACCAGAAGGCATCCTGTGGCCAGTTTCATTATATTGAGATTCATCAGACATGGGTGCCAGATGCTATTCTAGGGGGTTCAAACCCTCTAGCAGGGATTGAATTCATGGACCTTCACACTTCAGATTACTATATCCAGCGCATTAGCTTTAAGAGCTGTCGAAAGTGTGAGGGTCCATGAGTTCATTTCTCACGGACGATCTGAAGTCTATAGAATAACATCTAGTTACCCACTTCTGTTGAGTCCTAATAGGACGAACTGGCCATGTGAACTGGCCATGTGAACTGGCCAGCCTGAGTGGGACCCATGAGTGGAATCAAAAAGAAGCAATCTAAGTCTAAGCTATAAATGAGATAATATCTAAAGTTACATAAAATATACCTATGTAGCAGGAACTTGAGCTGTCAAGGTCTGATGGATCTTAGATACTGCTGCACAAAAACCTAGCAAGTGTGCTGTAATAAATGGTAGTTTATCTCTAAGTATCATTTGGATAGGCCAAGTCCGAGCTAGCAAGATATTGGCTGATCAGAGGGAGGATAAATCTGGTTCAATGTCTCTATAAAAGGAGCAGTGAAGAAGAAAATGTTCTGTGGTTTCCACCTCTCCAGAATCACAGGGCAGAGCCTTTTACCGGTGCTCTTTTTTTTATATTTTTCATCCAAAACCACAGAGGGGAAAGTATGACACTGGGGGAGGGAGAAAACTTTCCTGTGACTGGGGTTTCTAGCTGTGTGAGTCGGCCAGCAGAAGTGACTATGTATCTTGTATTTGCTGATGGCAGGAAGGTTGGGACCTTTCCTAGATCTGCCTTACACTCAGTCCCCTTTGTCTTTTGCTTCAGTGTTTGTTTGACCTAATCATATTCCATCTTGAGAACAAAGAGGGAGAGAAACCCAGGTTTAGGGGTTTAGATCTGACAGCCATAATCCAGGTAGATTGATAGTCATCCCAGAGAATTAATGGCGCTAAGCCTCAAGGAGAAAAGTTAAACTTTAGCCAAAGGCTTATGGAAGCAAGACACACTCTCGCCTCCACTTTTATCAGGCCTGCCTCGCAACGCGTCCTGCGCGAATTCTGGAGCCAGGAGAGGGCAGCAGCCTCGCGGTCTGTACTGCATCTGCGTGGACTTCCAAGCATGCTCATTCACCAAGAAGGGGGAAAGCCCTGATGAGAAGCAAAGCCTGGCACCGCTGGCGGCCAGCGGGAGCCGGAGCGATGCTCTCCCCGCTGCACGAACGCACCATGTGGAGGACGGCCGCCTCCCTTGTGTTCCTCTGGCTTCAACTCCAGGCGGCAGGTAAGGAAAAATTAGCCTGGCTGGCCACGGCAGAGAGCAGTGGGTGGGTGGGTGGGTGGGTGTCTCCCTTTCAGCCGTCGCGAATATGGGGGGAAAAGAGGCTCGCTCTGCTTGCTTGCCAGAGAAGCCAACTTCACGCGACCCGTTCAAGCACTTGTTGTTAGTAATGGCCAATATGGGGTGGGGTCTCTGCGGGCGGGATGGTCGTCATGGTGGCAGATGAGTATGTTGTGGACAGTTGGGGAGGGCGGTACATAAATAGGGATCGAATCCGCTCGAGACGCCCGATCCCTCTTTTATCTGCTCCTTTGCTTTGGTGCCTGCAGAGCTGGCTGAGAAGAGGCAAACCTTTGGTGGTGACTCCTCCGGCGCTGTTGGTCGGCTCCGGGGGCACCGCTGCTGTACCGCCTCGTTCCGTCGCGCTTCCTTAAGCAATCAATGCTCCTTTTCCGCAGCCGCCAGGGTGGATTTCTCCCTCGCCAAAGCTCGAGTTCCCGCTTTGTTCGGCGCGCGCGGCGGAGCACCGGTAGTTCCTCCGTCTATTTCTAGGTTTCAGCACCAGGGTCAGAAGCAGCCGGAGCCCTTTGAAAAGCCGAGCAGCTGGCCCGGGCGGCGCGTGGGCGTCGGGGAGAGGGAATAGCGGAGAGTTCCCAGTCCCAATCTGTCCGAATGAGCGCGGTTCCCGTGAAATACGGCCCTTCCCAAAAATACTGCTTGCGGGTTCAGGCCAGGCAGATCTTCAAAGAGGGAAGATGCCTTGGAGGGTCGGCCCAAGGAACGGCGCGGATCAATTCAGTTCCCCAGCGGGAGGACGTTCCTGTGCCCTCAAGGGTGGGGATAGCATTTCGGGAAGGGAAACCCTTTCTAGCCTCCAGAAAAGGCAGGGAGTAAATAGCACTGCAAATGGCCACCCCTTCTCCCCAGGAAGATACGTTGCCACTCTTGCTGTCAGGTTTAGCCAAGCCGTGACTTGTTTGTACGTATTCTTTCGCCGAGGGAGACCTCAGACAGGATCCGAGGCTTCCGCTGATTCTTTTAGCTCCTCCAGTAAAAGAGCAGCTCCTCTGCTTTGCGGAGGCTGTCTCGAATCCTAGCCACCCGAATGGCGAGAATTCTTACTCGAGATTGCCTTTTGGAAACAACAGTGTGAAATTCTTCTGCCACTGGAACCTGAGTGTTACCATTTTAAATCTATCTTCTTCAGATGTTGGGTTTGAATGACCCTGTGTGGGTACAGCCTGGAAGCAGTGAAAGCCAAGGTTGTAAAACTGAAGGCAGAAAAATCTTAAGGGATCACAGGCACATTTCACCCAAGGGTGGAACCGCACCATCTACCAATCATTTTTTTTAGATATTGTTTCACAAGACTCGGATACTGAAACCCTCTTTCTTTCTGTATTGTTATTTAAATTCTTTCCAAATGTTTGCTTATTCAATTTACATATAATTGCTCCAGCATGTGAATGTTATGAAACCTTTCTGTCAGTGCCATTTACCAACTATTTGCTTATTCCTGCTTGCATCTTTTTAAACTGCACTTACCTGAGAATAAATCCTACTAAAAACAAATGACATGTACAGGTTAGCGCTTTATAGTAGAAATGTAATGTGTTGGATTCTGGAAAGTATTGAAGGGACAAAGAATGTTCAAATACAGTATCGAAGGAGGAATTAAAAATCTTGATAACTAATTGTTGCGAACCCAGAGAACTCTGAATTCTCATATTTGGATCAGTTTTGCATTTTAAACCTTTAAAATTGTATATACATTTAGAGACTGTGTATAAGTACACTAAATATGGTTGTGTCATTTTAATGCATGCACTAATAGTCCAGTAAAAGCAAAATGCTTGGTTACCATGGGGAAAATTATTTTTTCATGGAGAGATCTAGCCTGAGCGTCCCCCTAGGGCCCAGTGACCTATTAACCCAAATTCAGTGCCATTCTATAATTGTGTAAGCTCCTTTCAGCCCATCTCCCCTTTACAGTGCATTCCTTCAGGTTATTCTTTGGCCCTCTCCCTTCAAAAGTATTGTGTTGCCTGTAATTGTTTTTCAGTCAAACAGATCTACATTAATCTATTACTGTGGTCTTATATTGCTGGATAAAGGTAAAATAGAGGTCTTCCTCAAGTCAAGCTCAATTCCTGGTGATTTCATGGACATTTCCATGCAGTTTTATTGGCAACAATATGGAAGTGGTTTGCCGTGGCCATCTTATGCTGGGGCCTAAACTCTATGCTTCAGCAATGGTGTCGGTAGGGGCAGGGGGTCAGATGGTGAAATGAGCCATAGTGATACAAGTTCTACCCTTTCGTCTATGGGCAGTCTATGAAAAGGTTGGAGCTTGTATTGCAGTAGTGCAATGTTCATTTTCTCATTTTGATGAAATCATCAGTTTCTGTGGATGTTTCTGTCTTAAAGGGCAAAAGCTGACTTTATTGTCTGGGCTGGTAACAACTTTTTGTTCCTCCTCCTCACCTAAGGAGAAATCATAGGCCTTGACAATGTGCTCATTATTTACTGTGTTTAGGATTTAAGATCTATCTTAGGATTGATCTTAAGAACATTTGTTTAAATAATCTTTTAGCAAATTAATACATTATTATCTTTTTTGGATGTCAATCTATATGTGTTTTTTGTTTGGTTTTGTTTTTGAGGAAGAAAGCTTGTTTCTGGGAAGCTGAAGGTGAGAGTTAATACATGAATAATTTCCCCCTATGATTTAAAGCACAGTATTTTCTGCAACTAACAAAGTATGTAGATATCAAGAAAAAAGATTCTAGTCTTGCAATTTCCATAACTAATTTCTTTTCCAAATGAGAGGATTTCTCTCTCTCTCTCTCTCAGTAATATGCAGTCATGAGAGCCACCATACACTACATAGCCTAGATGTATTTGTCTTCTGTGAGAATTAGGTTTCTAGCTTCTATAAAATACACACACACTTTTTTTATGTCTTATAACATTGTTATTGACAAAACACCAACAGTATGATTCCTGTAGCAAAAAGGAATCAATTTTCTGGCCCACAGAACTGGGAAATTCATCTAATTATGACCTATAGTTATGAATTATAAATTACGAATTAGTGTCATGTATTCATATATATCCTTAAAATGTACTGTAATTAATGTTGCTGCAGATCTTCTTGAAATCCACTCTTTTTTGAACTTTGGTTGAAACAACTCAGTTTTTAAAAAATGGCTTTCATCCAGAATTCATAACAGAAAAGACTTTTCATTGTGGGATAATTCTATTACCACACACATACAATCTACAATATTCACCACATTGATGGGGGGGGGGATGCATTTGTAGAAGGTGATTATCTAACTCTGCAATGACTCAAGCCACCTCCTTGATTTGTTTTATAGATAAGATGATAAGCAACCAGTAGAAGACGTGCTGATGTCAAAAAGACTTTTCACACATAATATTGCTCCATAAATGACACCAGATCATACAAGTGAATAATTCACATTATTTGAACACTGATATGTAATGCATGTGATATCACTAATCCCCTTTTATACCCCTGTGGATGCCCATGGATGAGATCAAAGAACATATTGTTTGATCTGTTACAATAACAGTAACATGCACCTTTCTAGAACAAAGTAAGTATGTTTTGAACAATGCTTTAGACTAATTTTTAAATCAAGAATTCTCAAACTTTGACTCACTAAAATGATAAATGAATTTGTGTGACCCCTTCATGAATACAACTCATGATTTCATTAGAGTTAGGGTTGGACATGAAGTAAATATACTGTTTAATCTTAATAATTAAAGCTTAATCTATATATTAAATAGAAATAATAGAATTCTATAGAAGAAAACATTAAAAATACTGAACTTCACCAACACAAACACTTCTGCAGCATGCCACTCAGTAGATATACTACAGTGGGTATACTACAACATGCCACTCAGGGAAAGATGTCAGAGGCACACAAATATCTTTTAGAGAAGGTAAACCTAACTATTGGTGGGCTTTATGAAAAGATTGCCAGCATCTAATAATTGTTTCCTACATAATAATAGGTGCCATTTGCTACATTCTGCAGAAACTAGGGTTTTTGTCCATTTCAACTGCATTATAAATATGAAATACATTAGGCTTTAATCAAACATATTGCAAAAATATTATTCCTGTTTTGGACATAATAATAAATTTAACATATACTTTTTAACATGCTGTAAAATAAATAGATATGTGAGTATTAAAATGTACATTTCAAAGTAACATCAGTAATATTTTAAACAATACAGTATGGTTGGCTGTATTGATCATAGCATCTTCAAGTCTCTGCTAAGAAAAGGAAGCCAGCACCAAAAAAAAAAAAAAATTCTAATAACCTTAGTAATACCATAAGTCTAAGTTTAACTAACATATTTGATACAATTTTTTTTAAATACTTGCAATTACCCTCTAAATTGCTAACTGCCTTGGGGGTGCATGGGGTCATGAACCTCAGTGTGATAAACCCTGCCTTAAATACATCTGGCAACTGAAAAGAACATCCTTTTTAAGAGAAAGTGATAGCAATGACAATAGCAAAGGTTTTACAGAAGAGTAAAAAGGAAGTCCCATAAATATATCAAGTGCCATGTTGAAACAGCTATGGCAGTATATCTGAACACTTATTTAAAGAATCAGACCACAATCTTGCACAAAGAAGGATGTTTACAGATCTAGAAAGCAATAGAAATAAGCTATTAAATGCTGTGCTGTAACCCACACATCTCAATTGTAGTTTATTTCTATCCATATTCTGAATCCTGTGCAAGTTTATACTTTTGGGGATAACTTTCATTTTTTTCTGAGAATCCTAAGGAATCAAACAATTCAGCTAGGATCTGAATATTATTACTATTAGGAGTTGACTGAGTAACAAGATAACATCTGAAAGCTATCCGGTCACCTTTAAGTTGAGCTTTAATTGAAAAACAGGAAAAGTCATAGAAAACACATATATTCTTGACTGGCTAGAATCAGCCAGAAATTCAGCCTAAAATGAACTAGAAAATAATAAAATCTATGGCTTTGAAAGAAAGACTTGTGGAGATGGACACCTCAAGATAATCTAGTTGTGTTCATAAACAGGGGAAATTCTATTGTACAATTGCTTTACCATGACAAAGAAAATAAATTCTACTGCTGTGTAGTATGCATATCTACAGTGCTTCTAGGCAGGATATTTAGAATGAGCAACCCAATTTGATTTTGAAAAACTTAGAATTTTATTTCATGGCATTAAATTGATTAACCAATTTCAGTGACTATCTTTCTATTTTGGGCTGCAGCAAAAGATTCACTGTTGAAATTTTATTAGCTTATAAATATGTGAGGAGGATGTAGACCAGTGTTGTCCAAACCTGGCCACTTTAAGATGAGTGGACTTCAACTTCCAGAATTCCATGGCTGGCTGGGGAATTCTGGGAGTTGAAGTCCACTCATCTTAAAGTGGCCAAGTTTGGACAACACTGACTATAATCCTTCCTTTGTCTTCATAGAACTCAGAAGATATAGCCCAATGTTCAGTTTTGTTTCATAAAAGAAATAGCTGGGGGAAATGGCAGTGCTGCACTTGGCTTTCATTTCTTTAACAAAATTTCTAGCCCATTCACCCCTGTCCTAATGGACTGCAGACAACAAATTGCAAAGAGAAACAAAAACTGGACAAAGGATAAACCTAATACAATCAATTCCTATCATTAACAATGTCAATAACATATATATTAGAAGTTCTTGTTAGAGAAGATGCTGACCTAGATCTAAACTGGTAATAGGTAGGTTGATTAGATTGAGAATGACTTTAGCAATCTGGTGACCTGGTTTCTTTCCTTTTCCAAGACCGATGTATAACTCTGCTGTGCCTTCTGTAGGGACAGTTTGAAATGGTGTGCACTTTCCCTGCAATATTTGCTTTATTGCAATCCAATGGATAGAGAGATTGAGACATCAGTTCAGTTGTGCCAGAGAGCATTACAAGAACTCAGGAAAATTATCCACTGAATTGAAAACAGTGATGGAAGCTGAAGTTTTATCTCTTTTAGAATCTCCCCAATATAATATATAGGCAGGGGGTAGATTTCATTGCTGTTAACAGAGGGAAGTACACATTTTTGTCAAATCTACTAAGTATATGTACATCTATACATTTATTCTTTTCAAAGCAATACAATAACTTATAGATTTAATTGATTTAGAAGGCTCTCTGTGGTGTTGCTTTGTAGATCATCTATACATTTGTGTCAGTAGCATGCATTATGACACACTGTATACTTTACATGAAGAAGTATGGCACTAGATCTCTGGCATTTGGGTACAGTTGGGAGATATTCCTGTCTAATGCCTTGGAGAATTGTAAGGCAAGATGAATTGGAATATCATCCTCAGATACATTATGCTAAGCCAGACAGAATCAAACTGCATTATGGGTTGGTGCACTGTATGAATCCAGCTAATTTAACAAACCACAATTAAATGCCAAACCATAATTAAACAAACAAGGCTTTCTTCAACAATTCATAATTAAGGCAATCATCATTTAGTGTGATGTGTGGACGCTGTCATTACAAGACAGCTTCCCCTATTTAACACTCTTGTTTCTCATGAGCAATGCTGACATTCTTACAAGTGTCAGCCAGTGAGCTAGTGACAAAAAGCTGTGCCTACCTGAAAAAGAGATGCATATTAAAGAGGGCTTATCCCACTGACCGTAATATTTGGACAAGTTTATATTGTGATAGATAACCCCTTTGATAGGAAGCCCCCTAGTTATTAGGGCTTTAAAATTTAAGCCCAGCACTTTAAATCATGTGTGCGTACGCACAGACACACACACACAATTGGCATTCAGTGCAGTCTTTCAATATAGACATAATATGATCCTGGTATTGTATGCTGAATAACAGCCCAGTTGCCCTCGTTAAGTGAGGACCGCTCAGGTTAGGGTCAGGTTGTACTAATCAAGTCCAGGTCTAGACTTAGTTTTTTGAAATCTACTAAAGTCAGGTAGGTACTGTCAGCTAACTGAGGCAGCTATAGGTATCTCCAAAAATAAAGTACAAATGATGTAAGAAAGATGCTATACTGAAGTAAAGAAATGGCCTAAAGATTTATCCCTGTACTAAATTTGTCAGACTCTGCTTAGGTTTTTGAGATCAGCCATGGTTAGCCAGGTACTGCCACCTTGTTGATCAGACTGGATCTACAGTTTGAAATAATGCCAGTAAAACCCAGATACAATCATGATGTAAAAATATTGATCAGTTTAGAATATTAACAAAGCCCTCTGAAGAAATAGAAGTTCATATTTGCCTAATCTGAAGCATACCCTTTTGAGATAATTGGAATTTCCTTCCAAATTTAAGGTCACTCTTTGATTTCTAGATATCAGTAATAAAAAGACTCTGTTTTGTGTTGCTTTTCAATAAATACAGAATGTTGACACATAGCAGAGTCTTTCAAGATGGGCATTGAATGAATGGGAGTTCCAAATAGATGAGACAATCCCCAAAGCTTGTTTACAAGACATCTATGAACAACTTCTGGAGCAAGAAATGCCAGACTGAAGAGCATTCCTGAAAAGCAGAGCCAACAACTGCAGCAGAATGAAGAGTCAGTGAGTTGATCAGCTCTTCAATAATTCCTCCCCAGACAAGTAGAGGACTTGAGATCACCCACAAGTGCTCCAGACAGATGCTTCTCACAAGAAGACTACAAGATAGTGGTCTCTGGTGGATTTAGAGCTCTGGGAGATGAGGGAATAGCTATCTTGTTCAAACTGCAGTCGGTACCTTTGAAAGGACACTAAGTTCACATATTTCCTTTTCTAGTCACCTTCAGAAATTGTTTTTTAACTGCTTTTCAGCTATTACAAACCTTTGGATCACCAATTTTGACAGCACCAGGTGAGTTTCCTTCAATCCTTAGTGAAAGAAAGTTTTATCTACAGGTTTAAGAACTTAAAAAAAAATTTTTTTGGAATAAACAGAAAAAGGGTGATTAAAACTTTGATTTTACTAAGTTACAAATGGACAAAGCGTCCAGATAAATTTGAAACAAGATTTTGTAATTAATTATACAGAATCCTTCCTGTGGAAAAGTGCTTTTGTTTTGAATTAAAAAAAAACCATAGTAAGATAAGATTTAAAAATTGGACACTAGAGGGAACTAGAGGGAGCTAAAGATTATAACTAAAGGAGAACACATAAACTCGAGTTACAATTATAGAATGAAGCAAAATATTCTAACATTGGACATATTGAAGGATATTTTTGAACAATGGACTTAGAAGTTAATTTTAATAGTGTCAGCAGAGACATCTGCCTCTATGGAGATACTATGTCTAAAAGATGTTATGGAAGAAGGACAAGTTCTACCTGACAAGACTGAGACTGAGTTGAAAGTGGATTTACAAATGACAGGCTACAAGAATGACATGGAAAAAGATGTTATACTGGACATAAACTGGCTGCTGTCTTAATAATCAAAAGGGACATACAAACAATTAACTAAGAGAGTGACCTGGATAATTTTTCTATATTGGATTTACAAAAGAGTTTTGTTAAAGTTTTGAAGAATCTTTTGAGAAGGGAGAAAGAAAAAGTAAAAAGAAATAGTTGCATGACATTATTTGAACGGACTAAAGATTAAGAATAAAAGGAAGGAATATAAAGTTGGTTTACTTGATTAAACTCCAAATAGATATGCTGTTATCTCTGGTAACCCTTAATGGACTTTTGCTGACACCAAGACTGAAATGATGATGCTTTATGGATTTGTTTTTAGATAAGAGATGGGATATAAGAAGAAGAGATCATTTGTTGTATTTTAAGAGGAGGTAATCAGTTACTAAATTGTTTATACTTGCTGTGATGAAGGTGGGAAGTTACTTCTTTATATATTTTATTTTTCTATATTCTTACTTTTCTATTTCTATTTTTCCCTTTTTTCTTTCTTTTCTGCAACTTCTACTCTTTCTTCTTCTTCTTCTATCTTTTTTAGTTTGTATTAGTTTTTACTGTTATAATTATAATCATTAATAAAATTACTATAAAAAAACAAGAAGAACTAAGTGGGAAATTAACTTTTAGGTAAAAGTGAGCACAGCCAATTGTTAAGTTAGGTAGGATTTATTCATGTGAACTATTGCCTTAGAAGCTTGGTGATCTAATTCTGAATTATGTTCTGTGGGAAGTGAAAGAGTTTTTATTATTTTCAGTGGACTCACAGGGATAATGTAAAAAGGCAGCATCTTTTAGTGTATTATTGGATTGACACCTTCTGGAAAATGTCCAAGTGTTATACATAATTAATAAATCAATACTTTGTGTATTAGTGAGTTGGAAGAGTGAACACCTTAGGGACCAATAAATCAGATCTGAATTCACCTGAGTAAACCCGCACAAAATCCAGTTGACCCAAATATCAGATTTCTATTTTCTCAAATAGATGAGCTTGAAAAGCAGTTCTGTGAATCAGAAAAGGAAGCCAACCTCTTTTGTTCTACCTAAATTACTCCTGTTTTGATTACTTAGGGCACATATGATTTCTTCATTGCCTATGATTCCTAACGTGTATCAATGGTTTTAAAATATTATCAATTGCTCATTCTCTTATTATTTTTCATATGCAAAATCAAATGACAAATTTGAAATATAAATAAATACAAATATATAAATATGCAAAATCAAACTAGAGCTTTGTTGCAGATTCAGGTTTTAGTAAAAATGAATACATACAGACCATCATTCTGCTAAATTTGATAAGTGGATGATACAGATGTGAGGGATGCTGGCTCCAGACAGTTATATTATTTAGTTGGGCATTTGACATTTAAAAAAAAAGTTCACTATCCATTGGCACATTTAATGGAAAAGTAAATGAATGGAGACATTATTGAAAAAAGAAAATGGAACAATAATTAAGACACAGATAAATTATTCTTCTTCTGAGCAGTTTTTAGTAGGAGTGTCCATGGAACTGGATACTTATTTTAGATAAATGTCTTATATTACTTTCTTCTGTTCTGCCCTTAACACTAAATAGACAGAGGAATTAATTAAAATAGTATATAATAACAGAAGTATTAAGTAAAAAGTCAGAAGGAGTCTTGGAACATATTTTCAGATTAATAAATTTTATTAAAAGGCATAAACTTTTATGACCTGCAGATCACTTCACCATCAAAGGCATAGACTAACATGGCTTTCCTCCTACTATGTCTACAATGACAGGTATTTGGTAGTTTTTGGCATTATCTCTCCAAAATGGCTTGTCTGACATTGTCCTTAGTTATGTTTCCAGGTGATTTTTTTTTTCTTCTGACTTGCTTTTAATGTGCACATGTCTGTTTTTAATGTGGTACTCCTTATATTTTAATAATGGTGTTTGTTACTTTAAATGTTTTACTTTATTCTTAAAATATTTATAGGCCAAGCAGTGTCCGACAAATTTTAAGGTTGTTACAATCCATTGATAATTGTTAGCTGCTCTGAGAATATGAATCAGACAGACAGACAGACAATAGATATATCTGCACCTTTTAAAACCAGGTGCAAGCACTTTAATAATCATTGTGTCCATGCCTGAAAAACTAAAACTAGTAATCTATGTGCGTCTTTGTGTGTGTGTGTGAGAGAGAGAGAACAGAGCATGCAGTACATAGCTGGTTGGAGAGGGAAATAGTTTTCCAAGCAAGGACCAACATCTGGGAGCACTGAGTCCACTTTTCTATGTGGGTTCACCACAAACCAATACTATATGTTTATGCACATGCACTCACATGTAGAATTCATGACCTACCTTAAGGCTGTAGTCCTCCAGAAACCTGGGATGAGTCAAATGCAGCTACAATCCTGAAAACTTTCTTGGAACAAATAAGCTTCACTGAAAATTATGGAACTTGCTCTACATAGTATAATGGACAAAGTATCAGGCTGAGTCTTAGGAGACTCAGGTTTCTGTCACTTCTTGACTTATAAGCAACTGTGAATCAACTAGTTACTCCCTCTCAACCTGGCTACCTCAATGGAGATCCCCATGTACAGGGCTTAAACTCCAGAGAAAAGCAAGATATAAATGGAATGAATGAGAGAATGAATGAATGGTCTCCCAGCATTAGCGGAAAGAGTGAGTGGGTGAACGAGCGAGCGAGTGAGTGAGTGAATACATAAATAAATAAATCTCAGAGTCCCTAGTCCCTTTCTCACCCTTTAAATGTATTACAAAAATACTAAATAGAAAAGTATGATACAAATATCATGAACATGAACAGTTGTGAATAACATTCACATAAAATGTCAGATTGCTTTGAGATTGTTTTTAATAGGCAGTGATATATACATGTTTTAGATAAATAGTAAATATGGTGAAAGGATTGTGTGATTGAATAAAAAATAAGATAGATATATTATCCTTTTCATATAAGCATGATATAGAAATGCATAGCCAAGTCAAAATAGCTGAGATGTATATGAATGTGTTTCCATTGTTTCTCCTATGTTAGCAGAAAGTTGCTACAAAATCTGCTACCATTGTTACCATATGAGTGCAAAAAAAATTAATTTAAATTTGGCATTAACTCTATAGAATTTATTTTTAACACTCAGGTGTTTTTTTTAATGCTACTGACTTAAAATTATTACTCATCTAAAATCACAAGTTACCAGTTTTGTGATATGATAGAAAAATTAACATTTTTAACAGAAATTATAATTTACATTCTACAGAAATTAGCATAGTTTCTCTAGGCCATACATTATAAATATAATTTGCTTTCTACAGAAATATTATTCCTTGGTAACTGCTGAGGCATTTGCAGCATTAGAGTCAAAGAAAGCTGAAATGACCTGCATATGTTTCCCAAGGTTAACAATATTTGTCATGCTTGGGTATAATCATCATGACATATGTCAGATCTGATTACTTTGATGAAGATACTTAGCCTTTTGCTGCCTCAACTGGAAGCATGACCATATTCTGTGATGGCTATTGTAATATATAGAATTGTCAATTGTCCTTGAATTGATTAGAATTTTATTTTTAGAAAATCATAGAACTTTTTTAGGTGATCTGTGTCAACGAGCAACGGAAAACCTATGATCTGGTTCCCTTTATATAAGATTTCCTTATTGACCAGAACACTACAGTAATTTGCAAGATTTGAGTTCTGAGATTTTTGAAGCTATTTGAACACCTCATAAACATAAGAAATAGTCATAATGTCTTTTTTCTTCTCTACTGAACCTCATATTCCTTAATTTCATATGTAACCTAAAGTTCAGACTAGTTACTTCTTCAGTCAGTCAACTAGTCCTTTTCCTGTTTCCCAAGACAGTTGCCTTATTCATAATTATTCAGTTCTTACTGAGCCTTATCCATTATTTAGCAGCAGGAAGTTCTAGATTTCAATGCAGTCCACTTCAGCAGAATCTAATTTTCTGGAAGAATTATCATTATGATAGCATCATCTATCTGTGTGCCAGTGAACTCATTCCAGAATTTTACTTCAGTGAAGGGATGTTTCTAATGTGGTTGAATGTTTGGTAATATATAATTCTGTCCAGTTTACTTCAGAATCTGAATTTAAGTCCAAAGCTGTAAACCACAAGCTTTCAAGGGTACAAAAATTTCTATCTGAATTTGTCATTTCTTAATGTTCTCATGGAATGTCATTTTCAGATTCAGAAGATATAATGTTGCTGATATCCATTTCAAAAAGATGTTTTAGAATGTAGAAATATGTTTAGCACATTCCATTTGTAAGATATATCATACAGTAGTAATGTTTAAAATAGGTCATAAGCACATAAGGGATAGATAAGAGATAGAAAAATGAACATAAATATGTGGCTACACCCTTGTTTAATCAGAAACAATGTTTATTTGTGTCTCTTTTGAAACCAACATCTTTTTTTCTATGGGAAATTGTCTACATGCTGCCTGAGTCTTAACCACTCTAGAACCCATGACAGTCTTCATTGTCACTTGTTTGTATGCTTCTGTAAATCAGAGTAGTAGAAATGGGGTTTTTGTCTTTCCATTCCCACATATTGGACTTGGGGTTGGGTTGGGTTGGGTTGAGTTGAGTTGGGTTGGGTTTTTGCCATTCCACATGTTTTTCTGCTATCTGTGTGAGACATATTTAGATTTGACAGGGCCCTGGAATGATGTCAGGGTATGTCTCTCTTATTCTGAGGACTGGATTTGGGGAGTGAGTCCCATCGTCCATTATTTATGTGTGTGTTTTGTCTTTGGTTATCTGTGATAAGAGGTAAATAGGAATTTGCTGAGGTCATAAAAGCATAGCCTAAATTGTAGTTGTTAATTGGCAAATAGTATTAATAAAGGGGACTTATATTACATGTATTTTTGTGTAGATGCATTATTTAAGAAAATTGGGGGTTAGATGAACAGATAGAGCATTCACATCTGCATTCATGGTCAAAGACCACAGTGGGAGGGCAACCAGTAGAAGTGATGGTACAGTAATTCTACAAGCACTCAAAAATGCTACTATTCTAATTTCTAAGTACCACCCAAAAGGGCTACCACAAGTGAATTTGTTACCCAACAATGTTTCCTCTGTGCGTGTGTGTGTGTGTGTGTGCGTGTGTGTGTTACATGTTTTGGTCAAAATATTTGGTTTGCTAGTTGTAATTTGGGGACCAAACTCTGATTTCACAGGCATAACCAACTTTTTCCACATTACCCAATGTTGCTCACTTTCTCATATTAGTAATGTTAATTTGAATATTTGAAAAATATTTGAATATTTTTCTCCTTTTTTATGAAGAATAATTTAATATCATATCTTGAAGTGTTTTTGTTCAGTGTTAAAGGGTTTTCTTCTTTTTCTTGAACAGGATGTTTTTCAGGAGACAATGGACACTTCTTGGCAGTTCATCAGAGGAAGAATTGGAAGCCAATGTTCATTTATCACCATGTGCAAAGTATTGAGAAAAGTTTGGATACCAGTGATCAGAAGAATTATGGGAAAAATTTCCACTTGCCTTCCCATGTAAAAATAGGCAAGTTGCACCCTGCAATCATAGTTAAATCAGCATTCTCTAGACCAGCATTTGACCCAACCCTCAATCTCTTAGCTATGACGGGGGAGCACCAGGAAGTGGAAAACCTGCCCATCCCAGCAGCTAATGTGATCACTATGGTAAGAACCTTTGCTCTTGTAAAGCATTCCAGTTTCTTAAATCTTAGCTCAGGAATGTTTAGTCCTGCCTTTCTGAAACAGGTGCTCACCAGATGCATAAGGATAGTTACTCCTCGAATTCTCAAGCACTGTAGGAAACCTCAGCCAACGTTATCTGAACATACCTGAGTAGCAGCAAGTTGAGAAAGCCTGCTTTAGTTTGCTGTTGGTTTCTATATTTCTAATGGAAACTTGCTACAAGGAGTATGTTTGAGGAAAGCTAGTCCTGAATTTTCTGTCCATGTCCATGTAGTTCATTGGCAGCTCATTTGCTCTGAAGACCACACTTAAAAAAAAACTCTTCAAGGTTTATAGTGGACATGGTCAATGATGGAGTACAGGGAGTCCAAATCTGGCCCTTTTTATTATTAGAGGTTTGGTGGTTAGGGAGACTCCTTCCCTGCTGCAAAAAAAAAAAAAAAAATGGATTAAGTCTCCAAGGTGTTTATTTTGTAAAAGAAAAGAAGTTATTTGCCTCCATTTTGGTGTTGCATTCCTGGGAGTTCTCAGGTCCATGGTTGCCATATTAAATCTTTCAATAAAATAATGTAGAACCCTTGTTAGTACATTCCCAAATACTCCTTGGTGAATTACCAAACTTGCTCTAAACTTGCTTAAAGAGACCCTTTGTAAACAGGAGCTAAAGCTCTGCTTGTAGCCTAGAGATGAGATCCCATTAAATGCAACGCAGCTATCCTAAGCAGCATCAATTTTTATAAGCTTAATATATTTACATTAATTATAAAGAATCTCTATGTCTGAAGAGTAGAGTGTGAAACCTCCTTACCATAGTTTGAATGTTTCATGTGTGTTTTTTTATATAATTTGTACCCGAAGACCAAATTCAGCATGTTCCTAGTAGGTGTTCTTACATAACCACTCTATTAAATCTCCATTAAATACCTAGCAGGAAATCTGAATTTCTCTTTTTAATGTGTTTCCACCAAACAGTGGCTGTGATTAAAGCAAGTCCAACTGAGAACCATATGGGCACTTTGGCTGGGCATAAGACTGTGAATTATATATCCAGTGAGGATCCTTTAGAGCACAAAATCTTCCATCGATATATATCTGTGGGCCACTGTTCTTTTTGCACTGCTTTCCTGGAATGGAGATAAACATCATTCCAAGCTTAATTATAGTGAGGTCAGCTGCAGCCTGGCTAATGGTGCCCCTGGGAAGTCCTAAGGGAACTTTTATCAGTGGGGTGTCTCCCATATTCAGGAGAAGCTGTCACCCTTCAGGCACTTTGAACAGATTTGCTTCTGAGAGCTGTTTTTTTCGCACACAGAAAATAAGTCCTCTGTTTAAAGCTTTTGTAGAATGGTTCAACATTATTCATACAAAAGGAGAGCTCTTCTGGTTGGCTTCTTGCTCATTCTTTTTGGTTTTTTTATTTTTGGGAGAATAGAAATAACTGTTTTTGCTTCTCGCTATTTTTTTTTCAGGAACTGTTCATGAAAGAGCTTTTGGATGATTGTATTGTTTTCTATCAGTGTTGTTGTAGGATAGGACAGGACTGCACGGCCTTTGATGGCTCACACCCACCGTGGGGAAAGTGATGTCATGGAGTGAGCAGGGCTTCAAGAATTTTCTGCTTTTTCTGTTTGGTGGAGGTATATATGAACCAATTTTAGAGCTAAGGCACATTTTTTGTGTCTTGTCTTTTCTGCTGCTCAAGGGAATGGGAAACTGAAATTCATTGTGGTTAGATAAGAGCCTGAAGGCCACAACTGGGTTGAAAGCTTTCCATCGAGCTTTTAGGCTACATATTGCTCAACCCTGTCCACAGAATTGATTATTCTGTATTTCATAGAAGGCGTCTTCAAACGTATGTGTTCGTGTGTGCTTGTGTGTGTATTAGTTTATTCAAC
Organism: Python bivittatus; assembly: GCF_059951505.1. NCBI lineage: Eukaryota > Metazoa > Chordata > Lepidosauria > Squamata > Pythonidae > Python > Python bivittatus. The sequence continues at coordinate 21,206,829 of NW_028277058.1, read as the reverse complement.
CATATATATTTCACTTTCAGCTTTTAGTCTCCAAGATGATTTAAGCATTAACATAAACATTCAAATAAAGTTTTGCATCTCCAGATAGCTCACTTTACTTGACTTTTTGCTATGAGAATAAAATGGGAGGATTGGTGAGAGGAATGACATATACACTGTTCTGAGCACTTTAGAAGAAGGATGGGATGATAAAAGAACAACCAGAGCAAACATATGTCCTCAATGGGACTTTGTGCTTTGGGGCCAAAGGATTTAAATTTACAATCTGCAGCAAAATCAGTTGTTTTGCCTCCTCAGAACTAAGGGTGGGGCTTCCAAGCCTGATTAGAACTTGGGGCATGCTAGCTCCTACTGAACAGCTGGAGAAGAGCACAGGAGAAAGGTCTCAACTGAAATTAAAGCCTTTAGTTTTTGTCTTGAGAATTGTTCATACATGGTCAACCCAAGAAAGCAACTGAAAGGGCTGATGGTTCCTATATAATTACATTCCTTGAATTTCTTATGACAGAATAGTATTGCCTAGAAAATATTGTTCTTCTCTGTCACATAGCCTTCCTTCAGAAAATAAGATCCTGAATTCAATTTAGGTTTTGGTTTTTGAAAAGAAGTAGGGATGGAGGGCAATTGCTGCTATTAAAATGAAGTTCTTGGTTTTGAAAAGAAAGCTTAAAGGAGGCAAATCTTCTGTGCACTACACTTTCAAATGCTGACAATTCAGTGGGTGTACTTAAGAAAATGAAATTAATTTGTGACTCTAGCAACAAAGGTTTTGTGCAAATGAACAGTCTCAGGATTTAGCTTGAGGGATTTTTGTTTAGAAACAGATCCTTCCTCTTCTAAAGAATTTTATGGACCTTTGAGAGGCTTCTAATTCAATAACACTTTAATCTAGTATGACTTATTTATTTATTTTACTACTAAATAGCAACAGTAATGCAATTTTCAAGTTCTTGAAGCAGACTTTGATAACAATGTTGAGTTTAGGCATAATATTGTATTCATGTTTATAGTGTGGTTTTTTAAGATGCTGATGTTATGTTAATTTTTAACATAAAATACAGTGTATTTTTTTCTAGTTTCCCTGTATAAATAAGTGTTTCTAGTACTGACTAAACCTAAGTATACATACTATATACATTCTGATCACATCAATGTTATGCAGACCACAGAACAATGTAACAATGTTATGCAGACCACAGAAAATGAATAAGAAATAATAAAGGCAAAAAATGAAAGACAAGAGTTAAGAAATGAAAGAAAAGATAGGTAAAACTAATTTACACCAATATCTTTAAATATATCTGCCTCCTACTATTATATCTTTGCAAACCATCCTTACTTCCACCATATCCAGATACCTCTGCATATACTGCAGTACACACTTCTCACTCATAAATTGACAATACTCATAAATTCCGTTCTGCACAACTTTCTGTGGTCTTGCCCTTTCTCTCAACCAATCACTCCTCCCTCATATATGTATTTTGCAATCTTCATTCTCTCTATTCAGGCAGAACCCGGCTTAAGAACGGAGCCTACTGTAGCAAAATTCGAGTTAAATACACAATGGTTCAAGTTAATTACACAGTACTACTTATAGAATATTATACACTAATACTGTTCCGGCTTATATACAAATTCAACTTAAGGACAGACTTTGGGAATGGAACTCATTCTTAAACTGGGGACCAAACTACCTTAATGTCTTTTGTTCCCATTGCCCTTCACTTTTCTATTTAGTCCATATTCATTCTTGAGCCTATATTTTCCATCCCCCTCCAAATACTTCTTAAGTAATCCATTCCTATTCCATTCAAGTTATTTTTTTCCCTATCACATTCAGGTTTCTTCTGACATATCCAACTCTCATTATCATATAATAGGCTGGGTAGAGTCATGCTTTTATTCATGCCCATTTTAGTTTATTTCAATGGTCTTCATTCCTTAAAATATATTACATACAAACTATCTTTCTATCAGCCTTTGCAGAACTTAAAATTTCTTGATTCATTTCCCCATCTTTAGTAAATATTGAACTTGGTACACAAATTCATCTACTTGCTCTAATTTTTTGCCATTTGAGTATAATGTGCAGTCATTTACTTCATTTTCCTAATTAACACAATTGTCTTGAGTTTTAATACATTAATTTCCAGATACATACTTCTTGTTTCATCATATAATCTAACACTGCAAATTATTGTTGCAAATTGTTTAGGTTCACAGCCAACATTATAGTACCACCAACATACAACAGCACACTTAAACTTATATCCATGTAGTTTTTACATTCACTTACTAGCTTTCCTAACAAGTTGCTATGAGAATAAACAGGGGAACAATAATGGCATTCATGCATTCTTGTCACACACATAAAACAAGTTTCATCCACAGCCTTTTTCATTTCGTCATTCTACCAAGCATCCTTTTTCAAATATCCCATTAGCATAATTCCACAGATTTTCATGACATTTCATAATATATTGCTTTCCTTCTATTCCTATCAGCTTCTGCATCCTCTTCCTTTATGTCCTTGTTCCATTCCTTCTGTTGGAAGATTACTCTATTTTCTAATATTTTATACACATACTTTCTCTTCTTGCAGTCCAACTTTCACTCTCACTTTTTCACTTGTTTCCTTTTGTTCAATGTCCAATTTTTTCAAGATCCTTCTTGACACCACAGAAAAATGGTCTGTTCAACATTTAGAACTTCTCATCATACTTGTATTCTTAACTAATTCTTTCAGTCTTTGCTTTCAGATTTATATTGATTCTGTTGTCATGTGTACATATGAATAGACTTATGCTTAAGCCATGTATTCAAAACAGTCACTCTTCTAAGCAAATATTCACAGTCATCATTCTTAGATTTGTGAATATTTTTCCTTTACCCTCTTATATAATTTTAGTTAGGGTTTCATGACTTTGAGGATTTGGTGATAAATTGAGGTTAGGAAAATAGTTAGGGTGCAATTTTATGGTTAGTGGCACTCTCAGATATTATTTCAGGTTAATGTTGTGTTTTACTCAGTATGGCCTTATACTTTGCAATGGGAATAGTTATGCATTTGGGGTTAAGGTTCCATCGCCTGGAGGACTTTAGTGGAAATCAAAGTTAGGAAAATATTTATTAGGAGATTTTACTGACAGCAACATTCTCAGTAGGAGCCAGGATTGCAATGGCAGCAACTGCTTTAAAGAGCTCCTCCTAAAAGCTTATTTTTTATCATCTATTTTCTTAATCTATTGTTTTACATACCAGCCCATTTTATTTTACTTTTATCCTGCATTCATGTTTCCAACATGACAGCCCTGTCCTTAGGATTTGAGATAAGTATTCAGTAAGGGTTAGGGTTCCATCACCTTGTACATTTTGGTAGAAATTAAGATTATGGAAAGATTTATGGTGTACATCAAACATTCATTCAAATTGTTTTGTTTGTTTGTTTCCACATACCCCAAACTGGAAGTGGTTATTAAGTTCTATCATCACTTTGGACCCTTAGAAATGTTACATGGGAAGTCAGGCTGTACAGGGTGTACAGTAAGGACAAAGAGACTATATGGACAAGTCCTCATGTGGAGTTTAACGTGTTTTCTCATACAGAAAACAAGGTACAATAATGTTACTTATATAATACAGATAGAAACTGAATACTTCATGAACTAGTACTAATTTGGCCACAGAATGCAAAATAGCATTTAATTTAATCCAATGGAAAAGCCACTAATGAATAAAATATTTATTATGAATAATTTTTCAGTCTCCACAAGTATTAACATTATGTGATTCATCCTAATAAATAAATGTAAATATAGGTGTAGAATTAGAATTAGAATTAGAATTAGAATTAGAATTAGAATTAGAATTAGAATTAGAATTAGAATTAGAATTAGAGTAGAAAGCAAGTTTTTTATGTTTCTGTTGGAACCCCTCTCTTCCTCATCCTTACCTCCCAATTCTGTATTGAGGAAGGCATTCTTTTTTATATGTTTTGCTGCTTTTACATTTACTCCAGATGCTTAGGGCTATATTAAAAAGATAGTCTTGGAAGGCTATTTGTCTATTATGCAGTATCATCTTAACCAAGCCATGAAAAAAACTGGAATAATGAGCTGGTTGTATATTGTTTCCCTTTTGATATTTCTCAGTTTCTTGAGCACTTTGCTAAGACTTTGCAGTTGTTACGAGTAGAAACAAAAGTAAAAAACAAAGGAACTAGAAGGAAACCAAACAGTAAAGTATGGCTACAACCCACAATATTGAAGGCATCTAATATAAACAAGAACTGGCATTTGCAACACTCCTAAAACTCCTTCTGGGTGTGTGTTTGCTTTGTGGGAGTCATTCCTCAGGAAATAATATCAATTATGTAGCTTTAAAGTTCAAAAAACAAAAAGCCACATTCTGATACTATTTTGTTTTTGGGTTTTTTTGGGTTTTTAAATTTTTTTTATTAATAGATGATTTTACAAAGATTTTAAAAACTACAGAAACATAGAAGAAGAAATAGAAGAAGAAGAAGATTATAAAAGGGTAAAAGAGAAAGTGAAGAATAACAAAAAAGCAAGACAAAGAAAGTTATGTAAAGAAGCAACTTCCAATCTTATTTACAGCAGTTACAAACATAGTACTTACCATCTCTACCCTCCCTTATTGCATATCATAGTTCCCTTCTTCCCCTAAACAAGCCTTTTGAATTAATAAATCCTGAAATCAGCAGTTTTTTTATCCATTTTCAGCAAAAAGTCTATAAAGGGTTTCTAGTCTTTTATAAAAGTAATTGTAGTTCCCTCCTTGATCAAACAAGTCAATTTAGCCATTTCTGCCAACTCAGCCATCTTCACAATCCCTTCCTCTATTATTGGAATTTCTGTAGTCTTCCATCTTTGTGTATATAATAGCCTCACTGCAGTTACCATATATAAAACCAATCATCCATGAGCCTTTCCTAGTTGAATAAGAAAAATTCTGGGCTTCTCTGAATGTTAATTTTTAAAACTCTCTGCATCACCATATGTATTTGTATCCAGTGTCTTTTGCTTTTTCACAAGACCACCGTGCATGATAAAATGTCCCTTCATGTTTTTCACATTTCCAACAGTGATTAGAAGTACCAGATTCTGATACTATTTTGAACATGGATTTTTTTTTTAAGTTATAGTAGCTGAAAAAGTTAGTATATGTGTAGCACTGCATTGTCTGAAATGCAAGTCAATACTCCAAGAGATTTCATTCCATGAAGGTAATTATTATAAATTCTGGCCAGCTTTGTCCAACCTGGATGGACTTTGTCCAACTCTTGCAGTTGCCAGCCATCTCAGCCATTAGCAAGATTCTGAACAGAATGCATCTGGAGGGCATCCAGATTGGGGAAGCCTGAAATAAGCTGTGTAATATTTACAAAGGATCTTTATAGTCTGACTGAATCTCAGACTAAAGGGGGAAAAGGTTTGTTTGCTGACATTGTGTCTTATTGGTAAAAGTGATTCTCAGGTACAAGATATAAATTATAGTTTAGGTGCCCTCACCTATCTTGCCGTAGGCAAGAATAAATATTTTAAATATTTTTTTTTTAAGTTGATCTTGCTTGAGAAATCAATAAATCATCTGAAGGTTCCTAAAAGTAAGACTATAATCACAGGGTGTTGGAAGTGAAATTCAGATTGTTCCTTCTCCCTGCATCCCCACATGTCTGCTGAAAAACTCCTACAAATGATTTGGGTTTTACGTAATGCTCCAGTTTAGCCATTCAAACTTGGCATATTCTAGAAAACCTGGATAAAAATCTCTGCAGTTGTCAAGTATTCTGGGAGTTGATCTCCAATATTTTGAGGAACACCAGGTTGGCAAAGACTCTTCAAGATCTACCCAGTTGTTAGGGCTTCTCCATCCCTTTGGTTCCTTAGCATTACAACTACTGTTGGAACTAGGAGAAAATGGCAAAAAATGGAAGTCACTGGTCAATCAATCAATCAATCAATCAGTTTATTACAGTCATAGACCAGTACAACTAAAATGCACATAACATGTCTACTTAAAAATCTTAGATATAATAATATCAAGTAAAATTTATATCATAATTATAATTTGGCCGCCTAAATGTTATTTATACATGAAGTCAAACGGCCTATCCTATAGTGTAATTATTATTCCTTAAATTATGATATCCTACAATTATTGATTGTTAGCTAAAATAAGGTGATGATAAAATGATAATATCTAAAATTGAAATGTGTTGGTGATATTTCTGTCTGTTTTTTCATGGTCACCTACTTAGTCCACCCCTACCAAAATAGATTCCACTCAGCAAGGCCCCCTGACTCTCGAAGTAGTATTTTCAGGTCTCTTTGGGAACTGTTAATGCAAACTAAAATACTAGTTGGCTATAATCCATTACTGCAAAACCTTTCAGCACTTCCTATCCAATGCTGATGGATCTTTATTGCCGCCACGCAGAACCTGGCTACCTGCACTGTAACATAAGGCCGGTCATCCATGAGAAGTATTTGAAGATAATCTGATTCTTGACAGCCAGGCTGCTTGCTGATCAGGGGTGCGAGCAATTTACTCTGTGGGACTTGGTAAAAGATACAGCGGAGGAGAACATGGCCCATGTCTTCTACTTCCTTGGCATCACAAGGGCAAAGTCTTGCAGCTAATGGAATTTTTTTGTATTTGCCATCCAGCACCGCTGAAGGAAGAACATGGCAACGAGCTAAAGAGAGTGCTTTCCGCTGACTGGGGAGCTCAAGCTGCGCTAGATAACTGGCAGCAGTGACAGTATACTTGCTACATGGCGGGGACAAAAAGGATGGAACCTTCCCTAAATCTGCTTGACGTTCAATATCCTCTGTCTTTTGCTTTATGGCCATTCTTGCCTGCTCATATTCCATCGCTAGAATCCCAGCCAAAGAATAGCCTAATTTAGAGAGGTTGAGCTCGATATCCTTTTTCCACAAGGATTGAAATTTATCTTGAAGGATAAGTGGAGCTAGGCCCTGTGGGTAGTGCTTTATTTTTAGCCAAAAATTCAGTGAAGCTAGGCGCACTTTCAACTCGACCTTTATCGTGCCTGTTTCCAAGCGTAATTGTGCATTGGAGACACATCTGGGCATTTGCAGGACCGCCCTGATGAATTTAGCTTGGACTCTTTCCAAGTATGTCACACTTGAAGCTAGAGAGCCGACAACAGACCCATAGAGAAGTTGAGAAGTCACTGGTCTGTTCCAGGTGGTGACTGTCTGAGTTTCTGCCAAAGGAATAGATCACAGCAGGCTACAAAGATTCTTTAGATGACAAGTTGTATTGGCTTGCTTCTACCTGCTTTTTCCTTTCCACTGAAACACATGTGCTAATATCTCTATTAAAGCTCTATTCTTAGTATTGCAAATAAAGCTATTAGAGTGATATCAGGGTGAAATTTATAATGATACTGAATGTGACCAATGGGAAATGTTAAATCTTCAACAGGTCTTATGCTTGCATTTCATGATGAGTGATGACAGGGTTCTAAATGAGTGCCAGGAAATCCCCAAAGAATGCCAAAATATTTGCATTAAAGAGCCAGTGGGACAGCCGAACAGAAGATATCAAGTTCTTTAGTCAGCTGGCACAGAAATGATCAGCTGAAGCATCTGGACTCTGAATAACATTAAAAAGTTATTATTTGAGGTGTATCATGCAGATGCATGAAAGCCAGTTTGATATAATAGTCTAAGGTACCAAGTATAAACCAGGAGATTGTGACTTCTAGTTTCACCTTAGGCACAAAGCCAGCTGGGTGATTCTGGGCCAGTCACTCTCTCTCAGTTCTGGGAAGAAGGCAAGGGCAATTCTGAAAAATGTTATCAAGAAAACTGCATGGACTTGTTCATGTAGTCCCCAGGAATCAAGGCTGATTTGAAGAAGAAAAAAAAAGATATTTGTATGTAGCGAGGAATATTAATTTTTCTTGTTCTTGAGTCCAACCTTGACTATACAGAAAAATGTTAATAGCCAAGTCATAAAACAGAAGCAAATACATATTATGAATACAAAATTGTAGTCATGAAATCACCATGTCTTCCTGACACTGAAAAGTTTTTTTTTTTTTTGCTGAATCCCATCTTCAATAGATCTATATTTTTTAACATAATGATACATTCAATTTTTTTTGTATAGAGTTCAAAAGTATATTCACATATGTAGGGCATATTGACTTCATAACAGCAAGCTGATGGACATCAAACCAAAACACAGCAATGGCAGGACAATTCCATATTGTAAGTATCACTTTGCCCATTTTACATTTCCAACCTATTGAAGTTGACAGGCAACCTTTTAAAACACTATCTGGAGTCTCCAGTAAATGTGGGGAAAAAAATCTTCTCTGTCATCTTAAGATTGTAAGAACATATGTAATGTTCTGTAAGATACTTAGTTATTGGATTTTTTAATATGGGATATTTAACTCTTTTTTCCAGAGTTTTTACAAATAGCTAATATTCACCTTTAAGATATTACAGTATTTTAGTACTTATAAAAATGCTATAGGCCTAGTTTATAAAAATATAAATAAAAAACAATCTCTAATCTTAGGTTCTTTTAAAAGATAATCCAGAGTTCTTTTGTGCCTTAATGAGATTAAGACATCTCTGTTCCTTATAGATATCTTTTGTTGTTGGACAATCTCCATGATCCCAACATGTTAAAATGATAAATAATAATGACTAATGTACTTTAATATTTAAAGTTCATAATATTTGGCTTTTCTACATTCAGAAATGGAGAAAATTAGAAATTAATTCACAGGCTTACTTCTTTCAGGTTTCACATATATTTTGGCTGGCATAGCTGAACACATTTTTTGGCTCACATAAATTATGTGTGAGTCACCAAAGCATCAATTATTTTAAGCAGGGAGCTTCATCATTTTCCTGAGATTAAATCAGTGCCCATTTCAAATGAAATATCTTGATATGAAATATCTAGCAATTTTTTGTAATGTCTGTTGATATTTCTCCCCCCAGATACACAAACCAGTATTTCTATCACATTTTTTGCTTCTCTCTTTCTATAATGCTCTTTCACATTCAAAGCATTGTGCATTTTTTCCTAGATTTATCCATTTACTTTAATGGGACTAACCCGTACAATCAAGATGATTGAATAGACTTCTAAGGCCATTAGCTTTTGTTTCATGCTTTCAATACACATATGTGGGAGAACTGAAAATCCAAAGGCTTTTCAAGGATAAATATCAAATTACATGCATCCCATTTTCATCCATTACATAGAGCTAATGAGAATAGAGAAAAATAGATGTGAGCTTCTCTCGCACACATATACAGAGAGAAAATAAACAAAAAGAAATTGAGTAAAAGCATTTCTTCTGGCACTCAAGATTACTTTTGAAAAGCTGCCAGACATGTTTAAGACTTTAAGGCATTTTTATTGTTCTTTCTAGATAATCTGTATGCTTTCTTTTGTATATCCTGGTTTCCCCCTCTTTGATCTTTTGTTCTTTAATTCTAATTAAGAAGTTGACTGTTTAATTTGATGATCAGTGATTGTAATAGAGATCATCTACAGTATCTTTCTGTCTGTCTAGAAAACCTGGCATACTTTATGAAAGGAATGATCTTTAAAATCTCTATGGCTCACTGCTGAAAATTTAAATATGTGGATTTATATGCATACTTCTGAACTCATAACAAAATCAGCGCTGCTGTACTTACTGCATAAGTATGAACTGTGGGGACCAGTGTGGGATTATTTGCTATAAATGTTTAGGTAACATAGTTCTAAGGCTCAGAGGTTGCCTCTGAGAAGAGGCATGATTTCTTCCATTTGAATCAGGGATGCTCATTTCAAGCGTTGGGTCTGAATTGATTTATTCATTTCAATGGAGGATGTTCATATGCCTTTTTAAAGCCACTTCCTATTATGGGAGATTTCCTCTTTCCCATGCCTCCACTTCAGCAATAAGTTCAACTGCCTCCAAAAATCCCATAATGCCATCTCTATATTCAAATAATGTTTTCACCATGACATTATTATTTTGTAATCTTTTGCCATCATGAAAGGTCATTTCTTTTCCAATTACTTGGATGTTACTTAAAAGTACAATAAAGGCAGCTGGTAAAAGATGTGTTCCTTTAACCGATTCTTGCCTCTTGAATTATTTCTTATTACTTAACCACAATAAAGAAAATCACAGAGAGACAGCTAGAGGCAATATCTGCTTGTTTGTTAATGAACAGAGCAATGAATCTGAAGTGTAATTGATGTAATGCATGGTTTTACAAAAACCAGAACTACCCATTAAGACCTTTCTAGAATCTAAGGTGATGTCATTTCAAAGAGTTGATTTAAATAAATTAGTAACAATTGAATGATTAGCATAATGCAAAGTGACAGGCAGCAGAAACTCCTGCTAAAAGCCCATTTTTATAAACCTTATATTGATGTTCCTGATTCTTTACAATATCTGTAGAAATAACTTTGTAAATGTTTTAGCAAGCTTAATTTCTTGCAAAGCATATACATCACTTAATAAGAGTCAGTTCATAATATAGAACTGGAAAGTAGTATCTAAAGATCTGTTCCACTGTAGGAAAGGGAAGAATGATAGTCAAGTAGATTCAGCACCATGGAAAGCTCCAGAAGAAATGCGGCAGATGACCTGAAGTTTTTCTGTATGTCTTGCCTGAAGCCTTTTAAGGTCCACCTCATCTTGCCTGAAGATAGTGAATCATTAAAGATTCCGCTCACTGGCCTCCTGGATGAGCATTTCTCCTCCTTTTTGTAGTCTCCCATGACACATGCTGTACTCCATTAGGCATATGTGTTGCAACAAAAAGTGCCAACTTCTCAGAAGTAATTATCATAGGATGTGGTAACTATGAAAATACTGGCTCAGATTCTTTAAATTCAGGACCATCTACTTCATATTACATATAGGAATATGCTCCAGTTTTGAGTCAGTGATATACATCCTCAGTCTTATCCACACTCTCCTCTCTGATAATGAATCTGAAACATTTAAAAGTTAGACTTTGAATAATGGAGACTCACTGCTTTATTATACAGGAGGCAGAGTCACCACCATTGCCCATTAAGTACATTATCCCAAACTGTTCCAATAGATTAGAACAGTAACAGTAACACAGAGAAGTAGATTGATTGATCATCACACATATGACATGATTTTAACAATAACAATACTAGAGCTGGTTCCATAGTGTCACAATTTGATTAGCAATTTATATCCTAATTTCCTATTTAAAAAATATGCAGCACTCACAGGCTATCTATGAACATGATCCAAATATATTGTAAATTTCATTTAATTAAAGTAACTTTAAAGTGTTATAAAACCATAAAGGTGTACATTGTAAAACATCACTTATCATAAAACTCATAGCAACAAGAAATACAGTGTATTTGCTATCTATGGAATAGGTATAAATAGGCAGAGAAAAACATTATTTGGATAGCAATAAAAATAATTGAAAGTTCAGGGTCAGACCTCCTGTATAACTAGATCAATTATAACCCATTGCTTTATTAAAGCTGGCATCTGGAACAAAAAGTGTCACACTGAATTTGTTTTCCTTATCTGGATCACTGACCGATGATTATGAGCTTGGTAAAGCAGACTATTCTCAGAAAATAGTTCATCCTCTTCTAAATGTAATTCTGAAACACAATTACACACCATTATTATTATTATTATTATTATTGCACACCATTATATTATTATTTACAATGTTGTAATATGAAATTAGGGAAAACACTCCTAAGCATGAGGTAATGAGGGGGCTGGTCCCATCTCTATTTATATCCAAAAGGCCCTTTTGTCTCTTTGCTTTTAAAATTATAACATGTGCAGTTCTTACAGTTGGGACTTGGTGTTCCCTTTATGCTGTGGTTCAGCTCCTTATATCAGAAGATGAAAGTACAGATTCCTCACCCTGGTTTAAACAAAATATGTAGAGAATAGTGAATAATATAAAATTGGAACATGATACTTTCAATCTCTTCTGATAAATGCACCATGGTCTATGTATTTACCTGGAAACTGCAGAATACTATTGTATCTGAGCCAAACCATCCTGTGAGATGAGAGAGGGGCCTTCTACTAACTCCAGCAAGAATGAGGGGCTAGTGTACTTCCAATCTCCAGATTTTGCTGAGCTAAAAGTCATAATGAATGGTGAGAGATGCTAGACATTAGTTCTGGAGATCCTCAAGTTTTTCATCTCCAAACTGTTTTTCCCCCTTCAGTGGCCGTTATTAGCATACACTTCTGAGAATGTAATACTATACTGATTCACTACAATATTTAGCAAAATATGCCTTTTCTTCTGTTTAGGTGATGAAATGCTGGATTCAGTTACTACAATTAGCTCAGAAAGTACCCTTTCATTCAATCTGAATTTCTTATTATAACTGCCAGTCATTCCATCTTACAATATTTAGTTAGTTTGGCCTCAGAGGCTTGGTAGTTTAGCTGGATAATTACATGGCTGTACATTACCAAATGAATGCATTCAATATTTCTAATGATTATTTAAAATTGCTAGTACCTCTAATCTTAAACATACATCAGCCAAAACAAATTTCATATTGCAGTATATCTTGTTCTATCCATTGCTTTCTATGTTAATTTTATAAAAAAATATATGTTTTCAAAAGAATAAATGTGTTGAAAAATTTGAAATACTTGAGGAACCTGGGACTTTTCCAGGCTTTAAAATAAATCTGCAGATACATCTGGTCTTCTCTTCTCCAGCAGATGGCAACAGAACACAGCTTAGTTATATGGGCAAGGGCTTCTTTGCTGATGTTCAGTTGCAACTCCCAAAATTCTTAACCAGAATATCCAAAGAAGATGCTATGCCGTCTGGTCATTCTGGGACTTATAGTCTAAAATGACTGGAAGTTGGGTTGGGCTGACAGAGAGAATCATGAGTGACTTAAAGGGATTTTTTTTTAAAAAATAATATTTTAAAAGGCCTCCCAGGTTTGCTATCAAGACATTGAATATATTTTGCAAAACTGATTTGTCATGCAGTTCATAGATAAGTAAATAAATGGTTTCAGTATTCTGGGGATATAAGTTAAACAAATGTCTTGTTCTTGTTACAAGAGAAATCTAGAATATAAAAGCAGACACTAAGAATGATTCTTAACTGACTTTTTTTCTTACAAAATGTTTAGGTTAGCGATCAACTGGAAACGCTGGAAATGAAATAAAATGTAAGGTTTCGTTACAGAAATCAATTGCTATTAGAAGGCAATGCTAACTGTACCATTCGGTAGCCAGAGCCATGAATACTTTTTGTGACCTTGAACTCAATTCACTTTTTGCTTATTGCAAGGCTGAACAGCTGGTGGAGATCTGAATTCACTAAGAATGTAGCTCATTCTCTGCCACTAACACTAGAACCTTCCTATGAAGCTGAAATATGTGGTGACTTTTATAACTGAGAGAATGGGTAGGTGAGCAGCAAAATAAAAAATAGGTGAAGATAAAGGCTGCCTTGAGACACCCTCTGGCCAAATTCACTGGTATTAATATTGCTAACTCTGGTATTAGAGAGCCAGTTTGGTGTATGGTTAAGGCACCAGGCTAGAAGCTGGGAGACCATGAGCTAGTCCTGCCTTGGTCATGAAGCCAGCTGGGTAGCTTTGGGCCAGTCACACTCTCTCAGCCCCAGGAAGGAGGCAATGGCAAACCACTTCTGGAAAACAGCAGGGCTTGTCCAAACAGTTGCCAGGAGTCAGCATTGACTCAAAGGTACCAAAAAAAAAAAAAAAAAAGCACCCTCTGGTATTATTCTTTTATGTAAGACTGTTAAATCCAGATAATCTGTTCCTCATGCACGTTCAGCTGAGACGATAGGCTTGGACGTCTACCCCAAAGTCCTGCCCTGATAGTGCCATTGATCAGCATTGCAAGACTTAAAAAGCAAGGTTGTGCAAAGGCAAAAAGGTGCTTTGGAGCATGGATCTGTCTATAAGTCTTTAAGACCAAACATGTTTTTTCCTGGAATTGTGTGGCCGCTGTAGAGGACAGCCATGCAGTCATGGGGAAAGATGGAGTTGCTTTAAGGAATTACAGACAAGTGAAATGGAAATACCCTTGCACACTCTGACATATCTTTTGCATTTAAAGCACTGCAAAACCATATTGAAAACTAATGCTGTGGGGGAAAAAAACTTCCTTGCAATTTCCTAAGTTTTCTTCCCCTGGAAAAGGCATTCTGTTTTTCCACATTATTCTCAAGGTGCCTGAAATTTTCTTCCAAATTTATCTTCATTGTATATTTAAGCTTACTTTATGGTTGGAGGTACCTTAAAGTACTGTTGCTATTATATTATTATTGAAACTACACATGTTTCAATCACTGACTGCAGTTATTTCAATTCTGAAAAGAAATGGAAAGATTTAAATGAAGCATGGGAAATAGGGAGGCTACAGTGAGGTGGAGAAGTAGTTGCTTATTGAAAGACAGGGCATTCATACACCCACACAGCCTTGTCCATCTTGGACTCATTAAGGGTAATTTAAAAAATACGAATACCACATTCTATTTATGATAAATTGAAGTTAAATTATGTTCTCCTTTGAATGAAATTTGGAAAGCAATGAGAATAATTCATTTTTCTGCATGGCACTAATGAGCATGGAATTGTCTTAATGCTGCCTTCAAGCCATGCGCCTGCACTACCAGATGCAAATCAGCAGTATGCATTTTCAGAACATTTACATTATTGAATAGCATAATGCGGGGGGGGGGGAAGCTTTTTAAGATGCTTCTTGTATTCCACCATGAATTTAGATGCTGCTTTATTTGAGTATCAGCATGCTGTGCCTTGCTGATGGAGAATAATCCCTTTGCCAATTTTCTTTAAACCCGTTTGATATTTACAGGAGGGATCCACTTACTGCATCAGTGCCTCCACTCAGTTTCAAAGATGTTTTTCTATGCACAGCAATATGCTTTGCCCTTTGGAAAACTAATCAGTAAACCTGAACCTTTTTAATGTTGACATGACTCGCAGCAACAGGACCATCACAGTGCATTTAAATTAGGTTTGATTTCCTTACCTAAAAGGTTTTAGAAGCTAATTGCCCCAGAGTGTTGTTGTCTTCCTGTTGCAAAGACAGACAGGATTATGTAGAAGGCTGGGAGGAGAGGAAATACAAAAGACTGGTGCACCTTGGCTGTCACAGAGAAACACATCTAAAATAATACTGATTGTCTCAGTTTGCATTTAGGATGGGAATGACTGAGAATACCATTCATCCTGCATTTGCCCATGGCAGGGATGTCCTTCCCTCATCTTTGGTATAGGTTGGAGACAACAAGGGAAACACAAAGTACCCCAAGGGGAAAATACAGACATACCGAGTAGTATGCAGGCTACCTCAGTGAGTAACCTGAAACATGGGCATTGAAGGCCCAATCTAACTCTCATTTTGGTTGGAGGAAGCAGCATCTGTACTTGTAGGCTTCTAACCATCCCTGACAGTAGTGATAAGCAAGAATAGGTAAAAGATCTTTTAGCACCCTTTTGAAATGGGTAGATGATAAAAAGTTCAGGAATGGCTTTTCTAGACCTGACCTCACCAAAGCGAACTCACACAGATGGAAACCATAGGATGGAATCAGAATTCCTTTGGTATTAAGGGTTGTCCACTTCTATTCCTAGGTTTATTTCCCCTTGTAATCCCCAGTTCCTGCTGATTGCTATTTTTTTTTTTTTATAGTCGCACCTTATGTTTTTATTTCAATAGTCAAACCATCATTTTAAAGGTGAGGTGGCCATACACTGCTGTTAAACTGCATAAGTTCTGTAATGCATGGAGACAATATGTGAACAGGCAAAATAGCAAATTATCAGAAGGGTGTTAAAAAATGGAGGTAGGATGAATGTAGTGCCAAATGAAAAAAATAAATTATTTATCTGTGGCAAAACAGCTTTGTCTCTTTTTCACAAGAAAAAAAAAAGCTCGGAGACAAACCAGATCTGTTATGTCCTTGTGATATTAGATTAAATCCAGACTAATTTAAGTACAATTAATTTCAGAGTATCTATGCTAACTATGAATGAGTTGATATCCAATCCAATATAATTCTATGTATGTATAAATATAGGACAGCAGTAAACTGGTGCCTTGAAATCTTGTATTAGCAGTTAATTAAATCTGTTTTCTTCTCACTCACCATATAGACTAAAAAATAAATGAGGCATGGAGCAATCCTAAGCAAAAAACAAACAAACAACCTCTCACTGATTTTTTAAAAACAATATTCTAGTATTTTAAAATAAATAGCGTAAAATGAAATTTCAGTGTTCAAATTTGTGTTGTACTATTTTCATATGGTATTTAAATATTGATATTTCAATGAAGAAATGGAACAGATTTATGAATAAAAACATGCATAATTGTTATGGACCAAGGAAGGTTTCAATAATTCTTATATTGTATGGAGGTTATCATTCTAAATACTTCAGTTCATCTTAAATATTGGTGATTTCTCAACCCACGACTTCTTCCTAACTTCTGAAGTTGCTAAATGAAGCTGACTCACTATCTTCTCAAGTACCTTGCTTGCAATAGTGTGATGGATGAATCTGTCAATGTATTGCTTGTTCCCCTAAGTTTATTTTGTTCCGTATCTGCTTCAGTTTGCATTTTTTTAAAAAATGTTAAAATTTGAATTTCTCACAATATTTTAAAGACCTTCTTCCTAGTGAGTGCGCTTTTTGCAAGTGATTTAACAACGATAGTATAATTGTGCTGCTTTTGTACTACTTTCCCTAGTGCCTAAGATACTTTTCCTTAATGGGCACAATTTTATACACTTTTTTAGATTTTAAACCATATAACAAAATCCAGAAAGTAGATACTGATATTCTGAAGGAGAAGGAGAAGGAGAAGGAGAAGGAGAAGGAGAAGGAGAAGGAGAAGGAGAAGGAGAAGGAGAAGAATTTTTATTTATGACCAAAAGACCCAAATAACAAAGTACAGATATAATCTAAAAGTTTGGCAATAGATATAATAGTTTAGGCCAGATAATATCCTGCTGAAAACCCTTGTAAAAGTCAGAGTGCCAAAAATATGATCCACAGTTTCAAGGTCAATACCATTACAGGGACAACATCTTTGAGAAATGGGAATCTTTTGAAATCTACCATATAGCATATTTGATGGCAACACATTTAATATGGCTTTCAAAAAGGCTATTCTACATTTACTTAAATGTAAATATAAGGTATATATGGAGCTGAAAAGTATATTCATAATTTATTCCAAAAGCCAAAGGTGAATATAGAATTCATTAATTCTTCTACTAAATTATTAAATAATCTTTGTTTAATGCAATAAAGCACTGATGTCATATCCCTGGAAAACAAATAAAGAGGATCAACACCAATGTGACCAATTTTGGGTCAATATGTGGGTCACCACATATCTCCATAAGAATCAATTGGAATTTCACGTATCAATCCTTCCTTGTTTTTGAAAACATATATTTGAAGCAAAATTTAATGATACTTAGCCAGGCTTTTGTTTTCAAAGAGCGAAGAGCAGTTTCCAGGAGAATAAGTGATTTTGGATTACAACTAGGAACATTTAAAAGAGATCTGAAAAATTTCACCTGTTATTATTAACAGCTGTGATCCAAACTGGAGCTCCATATAAAACTAGAGTCCAATTTTTGCATTAAAAAACCTGTTTCGCTGTAGGGCAAATCACCCTTCTTTGAATAAGAGAATCAAAGCAAAGCCATACTATTAGCTTTTGCTTTCAGAAGTGTTGCCTTGCAATGTTGTTGCCAGGACAGACTATGGTTAAATAAAGCATCCAGATAACTAAATAATGGACAGTGGCCATCAGTCTGAAGTAATGTAGTTTCCACCTCATTGACATAGATATTAAATAATGTTGGGGTCAGAATACAACATTGTCTCAAACCCTTATTCATTACTGTCACCTGTAAGAAAACATTCTCTATTGCATCTAACCTTCATTATACCATCATTATATCATCATAATTTAATGCCTGTATTAGGTATGTAAGATGCCTGTCATGAACCAAATTTTATAACCCTAACATTAACCCAGAGTTTGGTTCTATTAACAAAATCAAAGGCAGCCTTAAAATCTATAAAGATTGCAAATAATTTGTCTTTCAGGAAAATAGACTATTTTCCTGCCGGCTAGGCTAACATAAAATATTGATCAATTGGTGATCAGTCTTTTCTAAAATCAGCCTTTTTTTTTTTTTTTTTTATCTGCGCTCAGTCGTTACCGACTCTGCAGTGACTGCTTGGACGAGTCCTTGCAGTTTTCAAGGCAATTGTTTTTCGGAAGTGGTTTGCCAGAGCCTCCTTCCTAGGGCAGAGCCCAGCTGGCGTGCGCAGGAGGCGGGGTTTCCGTTGCTTCGCGCCCTTTTCAGGCGCGCGCGGTTTTTCGCGCTTACCGGCAACTGCTCCCGACTCCTTTTTTGTAAGGCGCCGCCAGCATTTTTCCTCCCACCGGAGTGAGAGTCCCCATTTATCTACTCATGTGAGTTTTCGAACTGTTGGGTTGACAGGAACTGGGGAGGAAACAGGAGCTCACCCTGTTAACGCGAAGGCTGGACTCGAACCGCTGAAGCGTCGACCATTTCTGGCCGGCAACTTTCAGCGTCATTAAGCCACTGCGCCACCGCATCCCCCAAAATCAGCCTATTCATTTGTTAAAACAGAGTGTTCTTCAAGATAGGAGGTTAATTTTTCATTTAAATGTCTACCACAGAGATTTCCCAAGATTCATCACAAGCTAATCAGCCTATAATTAACAGCGGTTTTCATTTTTCCCCTCTTATATAGAACTAAACCATAATTATCTATTATATGGGGGATTAAGCTATGACCATCTATTGTAGTAAATAGGGCCACTATATTCTATGTGTTTTGATTCCCATATTGGCACACGAGAAAAAAAACTAGTTATGTTTCTATAAAAACATGACAAAACTTTATAATTTCATCTCAAGGTATCCCCTGCTTCTATAAGAACCTAAGGGCCATGAAACTAATTATGCAATTATATATATCCAATATATATATAATTATAATGTGTATTATAATTGTATAATACACATACACCCACACACACACACACATTCTGTTTTTTGTTTATCTTTAGAACCATCCCGCTTCTACAATTTTACATATCACACTGTATATCAGTTTCATGACAATTAACTTTCAAAAGCAGTTTTGTGATACAAGATGGGACTTTGTTGTTCTTTGTTATTCAGAAAGAACACCAATGAGTTCTATCAAGAAAATATATTGGGGAAAGGACTGATCCTCTCACCCTAACAACTGTATCCTTAACTCAATTAATGTAGTTAAGAAAAGTGTATAATACACAAACATTTGATACCTGATTGGAGGGGAAGCAGTATAAATTGGAAAACAGCCAGACAGCGTTGATATTCCCTGCCCCCAATGCTGCAGTACCGTCAGTTCAGAAAAGGGATAGATTCCTGTGATTCCTGTACTTTAAACATTTTTTAAGGAAGAAAAAAGGACAAAAGGTTAGAGCTTTCCAGCATTTCATCTCATCTGACTGTGAATCTATAGGCTATGCATGCCTGGAAAACATGAAAGATTTTTATTGGCGAGATGAAAGGCACCACTGCATTTCCACCAGAGTGCTGATCTGAGCGCATCTTGGAGGAATGGAATTTCCTACATGGGTAGCTTGACAGGGTGATTCTTTGATGCCTTCCACAGTGTGCATGGAGCATCAGCAAATGAGAAAACAAATACGCCTGGGGGATGTTTTTTTTAAACCCACAAAGCAAGTTTACTGAATAATTCATTTTACTTTACTGGGATAAAACCTCATGGATTGTGGTTTCATTTTAAGAGCCATTGTAAGTATATTCACATTCGCATGAACTGATTTCAATTTTATAGTCGTCATACTTATTTTGGCTTAGAAACCTTTATTCTGAATGTGCTTCAGACACATTCAAAAATACTCCAGATGCCAGAAATATAAACTTCTTGTAGCAAAATTTGACATTGCACAGTGAGTATACGTGCTGTTTTCATTTATAAGCTCCAGTAAATTAAAAACATATTTAAACTTTCTATGTTTTTCTTTCATCAGTGGTTTGAATATACTATTCATGTAAGGTAGGTTATTTTTTCCTCAACCAACAAGTGCTTCAAAACATGAGTGTTAGAGAATGTGAATAATTTATTGTGGAATTACTGTTATAAAGTAGCCTGCCTCCAATAAAAAAGTACCAGAATCAGGTCTTAGCAGAACATCTAACACAGAGATATGTTCATATAATAATAGGCACTTCTGAAACACTTGTCATTGTTGTTCCTGTGATTCAACTTAGTGCTCCCATGATTGTTAATATATGATAACATTTTTCCTTATGTATACATCGTTATTGCCATCATAAAAATTAATTAAAATACCAGCTTCTACTTATAGTCAGCATAGGAGCACAAGAAATTAAGAAGACCTCTGCTGGATCAGGTGAATAGCTAATCTATGCCCAAAGTGACTGAACATAAATGGAGTATCATTCTCTCACATGTCTCTCAGCATCTGGACACCAGATAACAGTAGCCAACAAGAGCCATCAATAGCCATCAGTATCAATAGCTAGCAGCTTTGCTGTGAATAGCCAGCAATGACTGATACCTTTACCCTTCATGAATTTGTCTATGATCCATTCAGAATCATCCAAGTTGGTGATATCACCATAACTTATGATAGCAAATTTCATAGTATAATTATATGCTCTGTGAAGTTCTTCCATCCATCTGTTCTGCCAACATCCCAACATCCAGCTTGATTGGATGACTTTTGGTTCTACAGCTATAAAAGTAGGAGAAAAACTTCTCTCTATTTACTTCCTTTATAGTTCCACCTTAGATGTCTTTTCTCTAAGAATGAGGTATGATGAAAGATGAACAATGGGAAAGGGCAAGATCTGTGTACCATCCTACATCTCTCCCATTCTGCCTGGTGGTATCATCACTGTTTCCTTAGAAAAATATTTGGAAACTTACCTACAAGGTGTGACAGATATTTTGATTGACAGAGTTATTCATGATAACTAAGTTCTTCTGCCTAAATGATCAATATTGTTAAAGCAAGCAGAAACCATTTTTAACAGCCAGATAATACAAGTGGTCTTTCTCTTGAAGTTCCTAGAAGCACATTCTTAGAATAAATGCTTAGAATAAATAGATGCTTAGATAAATCTATAAGAGAATCTCATGCCAAGGAGGAATAAGGAACAACCAGCAACAAGAAAAGGATCTGAGTAACAGCAGCTGGGAAGAAGCCAATGGACTTAAACATAAATGTGAGCCAGAAAAAGTTGGGAGCAGAAGTTAAAAAGGCAAGCAATAGGCTGCTTGGTTGGAATAGTGAAGATGATTCCACTGAGGCAGGGTTTAACAAGGCCAAGCAGAACAATTAAGAGGAATCAAATGATGAGGGATCAAGAGCAATGAAATTCTATAGTCTGGCCTTTACTCAAGTCTGCTTGTTGAGTAGCCTGTCCAATACATTTACTGAAAATTCTTTAGTAGCTGAAATCATGCTTAGTTACAAGAAACTCTATGACATGAGTTTTGTGAATCCATAATTTAAAATGGAGGTTTAACTAATCCCAATAATATCAGAGTTAATGCTGATTATTTAAATTGCCAGTGTTCCTTTCCCAGTAGCTTTTATGCATATTCCTCATCAGTGAACAGTTTTTACTTTATTTTCTTAAGCTTAAAGGATTCAAGCAGAAGGATGATGACAGATGGTGAAGGAGTGAATAAGATTAATCTGTAGCTACTTAGAGGATAGCACTAGAGAAAGACTGACAATTAAATAATGAATGACATGATGAGAATGTGTCAGTATGACAGTGATTGCCAGGAAAAAAGGAGACCTGCTAGAATAAAAAAAGGGGTAAATGTGAAGTGCTTCAAATTAGCTCATGGTTATTAAAGCTCTTGATTGGGATGGTGTATATTCGCCTATTCTCTTTATTCTCCTATATTCTCTTTACCCAGCCCTTTCCCGTGATCCTACCCTGAGATCTTACAAGAATGGCACAATCTCATGATAACTTCTGCAAAAATGTTAAATTTCAAAAAGTAGACCTTTTTTTCTTATTATTTGTATGGAGTTGCAGACCCCATCTTAGGTTATAACAAACTCCCTGATGCCCACATGAGCCATGTTTCTAATGGTGGAGATAATTTGTTTCCAACAGCTGAACATGTGATATGTTTCTACTAATAAACTTTCAGTTTGATGTGTTATTGGGTGACTTGTATACTCTGATTCAGCCAGATATCTGAAACCTCCTGTCTGCGTTCACTCATGTAAGATAGCAATTGAAGCTGTAGTTATTGATAATTGTGCACATGTGAACTCACTTGTCTCTCATGGTTTGCCCAATATATATGCCAAAGCGCTACCCAAGCTAATATCCAACATGGAGGGCAGCAACACGAAATGTAGTAGCTGTAATAAACCATGGGACTGTTGGATACCTCTTTCTGTGTAAATTAAATCTAATATAAATGTTACATTCATAATGGGGATTCATATCCCTATAGCAGCTTTTCTATCTGTTGGCTGTTTTATTTATCAGAATATATCACATAGATCCTCCACATTAATGTGATAAGTACAATCCATATCAGTAGTAGCCATCAGCCAAACTGATATTCCATGCACAATTTCTTCACTGAACTTAATTTGAATCTAAACAGCACAGAGTTGCATTGGACATGTGAGCTTAAGAAAAATAAAAGCCAAGTTTTGATGAATTGCTTGTGTTTTCTTTGCCAGGCATATTCAGTGTATCAAATGGATTTCGTGCTTTTTTTTTTTTTTAAAGATCTCGAAATAAATAGCATTCTGTGCAAGCTACTCATCAGTTGCTTTATGTGAATTGGTAACATTCAGCTCATTACCCATAATAAAGTCAATATGTGTTTACAAAACTAAAAGCAGCTGAAATATGTTTTCTTCTTCCAAGCCACTCTAGTGTCTGTTTGCAGCACAACCAATCTTTATAGGGAAAGTGAGTATGTGAGTTTAAGGATTTAAAAGAAATAGATGCCGGGTTTTCTTAGGCTCCCCTTTGCATTTTGGATAAGATCAGCTTAGTTGATTTTTACTAGATCAACTAAGATGTGAAGCTAGCAAGATGAAATATCATGTAAAAGAGAGTACATACTTCACAGCTGGGAAAAAATGTTGAAGAAAAATAATAGACTGTTACCTGAATATGAGTTTGATTTTATTGTATCATGGCTTTAGGCAGCATAAGAGATGAAATAAAATAAGACATAGAATAGATTCTATTAAAGCTAGCAAATTATTTGCAAACATCAGCAGATGCAGAACACAAAATAATAACAAGTTAATTGGTTGTTGATGAGTCATAGTAACAGTGGCACAAAACTTGGTCACTTTTCCAGAAGTTGCTTTGAAGTTGGTTGATAGAAGAAAAATATTTATAAAATTGGACCTGCCTGGCTAGAATAGAAGTAATTAGAAAAGAGTAGATATCTCTATAGTTTAAGTAATATACTGTATAAAAACCTTATTCATTGCCTCTACCTCATCCAGTTCACAAAGACACTAACATTCAGCAAAAGGAATATTTCAGGTGGTACGATCAGGTGGCTGATGTTAAAGCATTAAAATAGACTAAGATGAAGATTCTTCACTGAACCAGAGCTAAAGATTAAAAAGGTAATATTTCCTAGCTCATCAAAGCTAAGATAATTGGACATTTTGGCCCAAACAGATTAAGAGCCATAGGCATAGGCTTGCATGGAATGGGACAGGATTATATATGCAACCCTCAGTGCCCCTGTATATCTATACTGGAAGTGTCAACTATCAGCCCTCCTCCATACAAGCAGAAATTCCTCTTGCTCACATTTTTCAAGTGAGTAATACAGTATTTTTCCAAATGGACTTCTGCACAAATGCATTGCTTGTAGACATAAAATATGTATGGATGATTGTAAAGAAACATGGCCATACTTTAATGAAACTTTTGGTGTAAAATGTTATATACATATATGCAAGTAAGAAGCCTATATTCAGAGAGATTGATTTTCTTTTGTTCTTTTGTTCTTCTGTTTAATTAAAGCAAAATATGAATTTACATCATGTTAATACTGTTTTCCTTCAGTTAATTAGTGTACCATAATAAAGCACATTTTTAAAATGATAGTGCTGCATATCTGTCTCCATCTCCCACAAAGCTCAGATGGGATATTGTGAAGAATGTAGAACAACAGTTCCTACAACAAACCTTAAGCAGAAAAAGACAAAGAAAAAGAAAGAAAATGTTGTGCTCCTATCACTGTTAGTGGGGAGGTTTACTTCCAAAATTGCTGGGGAATTTTTTATTTCCTTGGGGAGAAAAAATGTCAATAATCTTACAGCTAGGAAGGAGAACTTGGAAAAGCTATTTGTGCCCAGCTAATGTCATTCTTTAATTAAATTAGGATTGATTGATCTCAAACAAATGTGTTCCATCAATATAAATGTATCTCCAATCAATCAAATGTTATTTATCATCACAGACATCAATAAAACATCAAAAAATTTTAATATTCTAGTTTTATTACATGTTTGTTGTCTGATGTTTTATTCAGAATTTTGGTCTATGGCTATAAATAACATTTGATTGATTGAATGCAAATAGGTTATTGACTTGGCCTATGCCATAAATATATGTGTAATCATTGTCGTTGTTAATCTATTTTGAATCCAGATCAGGTCAAATCAAAATATTTTAATACTTCCTAAGTATTAAAAAGGCCTTATTTCCATGTCACACCCAAAGCTGATTGGAGCTGAGTGAATGACGGAATAATATTGCTAATGGGATGGGTGGATCAGGCAGCCTGTGAAACATGTGAAACTCATGTCATCGCCTCGCTGCTGAGTGTCCTCTGATCACCAGCACCTGTATCTAGGCTGCCACAACCTTTTGCCTAATGACAGGCCTGATCATCAGTAGACATATCAGATACCATCAAGGACAGTTATTCAGTTGAGAAGTGTCTTCTCCAAGCCTTCCTCTTCTTCTGAAAGGTCTTTCTCCAGTCTCTGTACTTTCTGGTTCTCAGAAGCTGCAGGAGCATTAGGCACCTGAGCTGCATCCCAAAGGAGGCAGTCCCAGCAGTTCTGGGACCAGCTATGCAGGCAGTGACTTTACAGGGACTGAATGGGAATTGCTCTCTCTTTCTCCGTTGGCTTAGAAACCAGCGGGTGATTAGAGTGACTCACACCCTGTTCAGAAAACGAGGCAATCAATGTCTCACACATAGACCTGGGAGCATCAGCCATATCAGAGAAAACTAGAGAACCCTGGATATTATCTAAGGTACAGTGTTCTTCCTTTCTTTCAAACGCAGTGGAACAAACCTCAGTCAGGCAGGGCTGGGCTTTTTGATGCATGCAGGCTTAGTACCTGTCCACATGGTTTAGCAATAGTATTAAACACTCCTTTTATATTTAAAAGTATAGACCTTTTACAAGGCAAATACTGTTATGAAAGGTATTGTCATAAAAATATGGTTTTGCCCAATTTCTTTTGAGTTTATTCAGCTGAAGTCACCTGATCTTGAAAATATCATCTTTTTGATGCCCCAGTCATATGCTCCACAGTAATTCCAGGTGAATTTAGTTCCTGAAGCACATTTACTAGAATTAGAGTCTTTAGGTAACTTAGATGCAATGGCAGTTACCACTAGGTTTTAACAACAATGGAGAATGCAAATTATTTTTTTAAAATGCCCAGTTTTATTATTTCAGTTTAATAAGGGTAGCATTTTTATTTCCATCAATTATACCATTTATTTGGCATGCTTTCTGTAACTTTCATGATAGGAAAGGAATATTAAATAGTTAACAGAAAAGTAAACATTTCATTTTCACTCCATCAGGTCCAGGTGTAGAAATTGGTAGTCCCTGAGCCATATTTGGCTCCCAAAATGATTTCATCTGGTTTATGACTATTCTCTTGGATACTAATCAGATATTTTTATATTTGTATTATAAATATTAATTTACAGTTTCATTCAGACAGAGGAAAAATCTATTCACAGGCTGCAGAAAAAATAGATTGCCCACACTTTAATATTGCACGTTGCATGCAATTTGTTTCTAAAATATTTTGTACACCATTTGCAAGTTATGTCTGAACATATATGCTTCATTGATATAGGAGATCAGTGTAGTATAGTTTCTACACTGAAGATGATGGAGAGACCAGTTTGGTGTAACCTTGGGCCAATCATTCTTCTAGGATAAAAACTGAATTTAAGGAATAGTTTTTATCCCTGGTACAATGTTTGAAAAAGAGATTAATACTACAGTTTTTGAGCTTTTTTGACCTATTTGTCAACACAGTCCTATTTTTTAATCAATTATTATGGAAATTATATTCCATTTTTTAAAGGAAAAAAAGTCTGAAAAAAAGTTATTCCCAACTCATCCACAGCCAACAGAACTTCCTTTCCACATAGGCCAGAAGGGGACATCCAATATCATGAAGGGCCAAAAATAGGTTGACTTGCCAGTAAAGAGCTGTGTAACTAAGCACTTGTTTCCTTCCTCCTACCTCTTCTTCCTTTCCAGAAAAATATTAAATGTAAGGATAGGTTCAGATAACTAATGAGATTATAATATTGGGGGGAAGGATGGAAAGGATAGTATGTGAGGTCCTACTGTATCACAACATAATATAAAACACAACCCACACAAAATATAATAGTACATGCAATAGAAACAGCACCTCATATCCAGTTATGTCATTCCACCAGAATTACATTACATCTTGCATTAGATCCTGATTTTAAACTATGCACAGCAGTGAAAGTCAAGGAAGTGTCTGCTTATACAATAGTTGCAACGTGAGGAGGCAGCTAACTTAATGTATGCACAGTAATCCCTTCAGGTTTATTGAACTACCTATATAATAAAATTTGCTAGGAGAAGAGCAGCCTAAAGATGATAGGAATGAAAAACATTAGGGCAGCATGCTTTCAATGGAAGAGTCAATTATACCTAGATACACTGACCTTTTATGACATACGGTATGTATTTTCCTGTCTAGAAAAAAATTAGACATTTCTGGAAAGAACAGCTAATTAACTCATTTTGTAGATAAATAGAATGATTAAGTCTAAGAGTCACTTCCTCGTGAGATGAGCGCTCTCTCAATTCGAAATATAAATAAATTAAATATTATGGTTGGCTTAATTTTTTTTAATTTGTTGAAATAAAAATGCTTTCTTGATAAAACGGGTTTTTTTCCTGTAATTTCAGGCAATTTTAAATGAACATAGTACACAAAGAAAATGTTGGAAAACTAAATGAAATCTATTTCAGCATTTAGAAATCTACTGATTGAAAAGTAGTTCCAATCCAAAATTACAAGAAGTATTTAATCTGGCGCTGTATAGAATTCCAGATTCTATAAAAGTCTAGATTCTCTAAAATATCACACCAAAAATTGAATCCAAAGAATAGAAAGGACCAAACTTTTTTTAAAATAGATACTTGTTCAAATTCAACTTCCCTGAAGATCTTTCTTGAGACAGGTACTTTTAAAATTGTTTTTAATGAATGACCTGGATTTAAGGGAAACAGTCAAGTTCATTGTTGATATCAAATGAATGCAGTGTGGTAGATTAAATAATAATAATAACAACAACAATAATAATAATAATTGCAAATAGCTCCAAAAGGGTCTCTACAAACTAGATCAATATACTTCAGTGGCAAATGTAGTTCAGTGTAAGTGATATATATTAGAGTAACAAATCCCAGTGTCATAAGTTCACTGTTGAGATCTGAGCTGGCAGTGATATCTCAGTGAAAATCTCAAGCCAGTGTGCAGCCATTGTGACAACAATCTTAACACCCTATCCCTACCCCTCACACTGATCTTCTTGGCCACATCATATCTGATTCAAAGTTCTGAAGATTGTCAAAGCCTGATATACTTAATGATCTTTGAGCTGGCCTGATAATAAAGTAGGGGTTTTCTTCCCCAGAGGATGCAGGATTTATTTTTGATAGTCAGTACAACTTTTTTTTCTCTAGTAGAGTAGATTTTATGCTGTTGGTAAGAGATAAGTTCATGCTCTACAACTGAAGCCTTCATGGGCGAGGTCAAGGGGGTCAGATTGATGCAAGGAGTGTCATGGTGTCACAATGCAAACTTTATCCCTTTTTTTACATGTATTACAATTTCACACCATGCCCAGAAGGGACAGAGTTCGTGGCATGAAATTATTAAGCTGCTTTCATCATTCTGTCAAAAGGCCTAAGAGGCTGTGGACACCAATGCTTCACAAAGTCTTTCAGTTCTTGGAGCTGTCATTTGGATAGCTGGCCTTCAATGTTCTATTCCATGATGCAGTTTTCTTAATACAGATCATGAGCAGAAATTTGCAAGCATTTTTGAGGACTGGATCAAAATCAGATTTTGCAAGGTTGATATCAGAGTTGAAATTTTGCAAGCTGCCTTTGAAATATCTCTCAGATTTTACTTTTAAGCAGCCTCCTGCCTTTTATCTTCAAATTATATTCAAACAGATGCTATACCTCAGATAAAATGCACGAGTAAATTCCTGTTACGCCAAGCACTGCTTTCCATTTAATGGTTTAAAAGGTTTCCTCCCTGTTTCTGAAGAGTTTAACTGTTCCGCCCCATTAATGAAACTGTTTGGAGTTTAGATATTACTATGTTTTAGTCTTTGCATTTTTATTAAATACATATACAGCCAAATTTCTGGGCAAAACCTCACTGTATAATTCATCATATCTATAGTCTTGAAACCTGGAAACTGTCGCTAACAGTTGCAGTAACTAGATTAATAAATTGCATTGGGAAATTGTGTTCCCTAGAGTGGTTATCTTCCTCTCCTTTAGGGTTACTAAGTCACGGCTGCCAGCATGTACAGTGTATTCAAACTGAATTCTCCTTAAGGAGCAGGTGCCAAAAATGATAAACAGTACAGATCAACAAGGCATAATATGATTAATTAGTGTTGCCTGGCTTCAGATGATACAACGCTTCCTTTGTTGAATTAAAGGTGCCAGCAGAGTTTGAAGAATTTCTAACAAATTAATCTTCTTCCATTGCTCCATGGAAGATTACTGCCCAAGATATAAGTGATTGGTAAAGAGATTGATCTTAAAGGCTTGTGGGACAGATCCTGCTCACAGAGGCTTTCCCGTCATGTAGATTTCAATGTGATGTATACTAACAGTCCAAGAACAACACAGAGATCGGCTTCATTAGGAAGATACGCTGTGGTGTTAAAAGTAGGCCAAATCACATGACCCAAATGGTTTGTCACTGGCCTAACCAGAAGTTTTCACCTGACTGAAAGTTCTAGGATGGCATCAATCAGAAGGCCTGCCTAAAATAGGGATAGTGAATCTATCCATAGTCATTTCTATTTCACTTTCTAATTTTTTTTTTACATATGTAAGTTAATTTATCCCATAGCTATACTCGTTTCAATTATTTTACAAAACTAAAGTGTGTGTGTGTAATGTGTGTGTGTGTGTGTGTGTGTGTAGATTTCTCCAAGTATGCATTTTTATTTATAGTCATGCCTAATGTAACGAGGTTTAGAAAACCAATTTTCCTAATTTAATGCATTTTTATATATTATGTTCATGAACATAAACATTTTTGTGCAAACTTTCTAAGTTACTGTTTAAAAAAATTAGTAAACTGAATTGCAAAATTTGAAAAAAGAATATACTCTTAAGGAAATCTAAGTTTGGATTCATATATTGGTTCAAAAATACAATTAAGTCAAATATGAACTGAAATGAATCTCTCTCCTTCATTTAAGAAAATAGTGAAATGTTCTTCATTTGTTGCTTGTACAAAATTAATTAGACCACAGAATTGTTGAGAATTAATTATTCTCAAACTTTGAATACACTGACCTGATAAAATGCTAAAATAATTTTATTGACACCTCCCCCCACATGAATTCATTGGAGCTAGGCATAAGCAAGACATCAATATGCTACTTACATTTAGAAATTACTTTTCAATTGATATATCCCAAGGATATTCAAACGTTGTAATTCCTCAGCTGCCTACTGTACCCCTATAGGGGAAAAGTCAGGAGCAATGCCTCAGTGAACTTTGATGGCACTCCCATTTTGTCCACACAGCCTAAGCAGGTTTTAAAAAAAAAACAGGGACCTCTTCCCCACTTGCTGGCTAATCCCTGGTAAAACTCCTAAACTCCTAATGTTGACTGATGGGATTAATCAACATTATTGTATGGGAAGTCAGCAATGTTTCATTTATCATCAAGACTTGGTTGCCAGGTTGGAATGCCAGTTTTCAGTTCAGGCACATGTGACACCACTGAACAAGTTGGGGTCTGCAGTTGTTTAATTTCTGCAATGCAGGAAACAGACATCTGAAAATGATTAGTGCCAAGCTGAAAAAACTGGCATCCCCACCCCCTTAAGTTTCAAAGCATCTAAGAGGAGTGTGTGAGTGCCCTTTCATCCTGCCATCTTTCCAGTGGTCTGTGACTTCTCTGGCTTCCCATGCTTCAGTCATGAGGGATATCCTCCCATGGGCTTTTTTTTTACCAGTTCTCAGGAAACCCACAAAAGGTACCCACTAAGGATACCCACAAAGAAAGAAATTGTTGGAGATGTTTCCTTCCCCTGGAAGAACTGTCCCCCAACTTGTCCACCCACAAATTTGATGGAGAATTTTGAAACATCATGTTTCCTCATCTGCAGAAACAATAACATAAAAGGTAAAGTCTTCCTTCCTGCTGTTGACTACATGACATAGTAGTTTACTATTAACTTTTTTTTTTTTTTTTTTTTGCTTCTCAGTCTAGCCTACAGTGCTGAGATTTCCTGGTGGTTACCTATGCAGGGACTTACCATGTCTGACTTTGCTTAGCTTTTTTTAAAGTAGCTGAGTGCATGTAATCTATCCAATCTATCTACTGCATTGTTTTATTTCTATGAAGAATGATTATAATCAGAAGTAAATCTTTGTTTCTTCTGGGTAATGCTGTTTCACTTAGTTCTGTCACAATACCTTGTGGTCTAGCAATTCTCATGTAAAAGCTCCAGGATTGCAGCCAAGGAGATTTCTTTGACCTCGTGGTGAACTTAAGGTTATGAAAAGAGGAAATGTTAATGTTCTTTAAACTAACAACCATTAATAGTCTGGAATCCTGCACCCCTGACCTCATTCCCCCAACTCTTGTTCTCTGTTTGAAATGCAAATTGACTTCACACATTGCCATCCTGGGAAAAACCATTTGCACAATTCACGGAGGTCACTCATTAGCAGGGAACTGTGTGTGCCTTGCAAGATTAGGACTTTTCTGTTTGGGTTTGTTTTGCAGACTCTGCAAATGGATGTAAACAAGCTGAATATCACATTGCTTCGGATTTTCCGCCAGGGAGTGGCTGCTGCTTTAGGACTCTTGCCGCAGCAAGTGCATATCAACCGACTCATTGTAAGTGGCTTGGTTTCATGCTTACTATTACATAGTTTCACTTCCTGGACATGAAACCAACCAACCTGAATAAAGAAAAGATTCTATATACCTGCCAGCTTCAAAACTAACAATATTGGGCAAGAAGGCTCTCTGGGATACCCCATCCTTGTGTAGTATCAGCCCAAATCAGCCCAAATCCACTGGTTCTCCCAGCCCTAGTGCTGCTTCTTAACCAGTACACCACAATGATAGATACATGATAGAGAAATAGAGATAGAGATAGATACACATAGATATATTTATATAGAGAAACAGAGATAGAGATACACATTACACATAGACATATTTATATAGAGAAACAGAGATAGAGATACACATTACACATATATATGCCAACCATCTTCATTTTATTTGTATGTACTCGTCATTGCTTATGGTGAACAAGTTTCACGCAAGCTATGAATTGCAGCAAACCTTCTAGGATGAGCTTTATTGTGACCACTATTGACTACCAATAATCTGAGTGGAAAAAGCAGCCACCCAGCATTATATGAAGCTGGATGACTGATCTACCAACTTTAGTATAAGATCTAATGTGATAGACAGTAGCTGTATGGGCATGTTTTCTTCCCAACCTGAAGAGGCCAAGAATTGAGCCTAATACTAGGCCAGAGCAGGACAATTTTTTTTTTCTTTATAAGGGCACATTCCTGTAGCAGAAATCTGCTGGGAAGTAACACCTGAAGTAAAAACAGCTGGGAATAATGTCAAAAACAGATGAATTATTCATTTTCTGTTCTGGCATATCACTTTTTAAAATTTTCTAGCAACCCTTTTCTTTCTGTCTCTCTGATATCCCTCTCTCTTCCTCACCCCCTCTCCTCACTCTACTGTCTGCCAAGAAGGAGCCAGATCACTCTTGCTTGCCTATTAAGGGGTATTGCAATTAGGCTGAGGATTACAGGTTGCCAGCCATGCTCTATCCCTTCCCAAAGGCTTTTCTGCAGCAGTGATATTATCACTAATTGGCAAACTTCTAAATACAGCATAAGCAGGAAGGAAATCCATATATTTGAAATGCAGTTTGGGATATTTGAAGTATCAACTTAGATTCAATTTGAACTTCTAGATAGCTATTTAATCCCAAGGATTTCTAATTTGGATTGGAAAAGAAAATGGAAAATCATCATTTCTATTATTGCAAGAACAGTAGCTCATACAGTTAGCTCATTTGTTTGTCATAACAAACCAAGTTTTTTAGAGCTATTCTTCTCTTACTTTATGTCCTCTATTATTGCTAGGGCAAGAGGAACTGTGTTGAGCTCTTCATATCTCCAGTCAGTAGCAAAGGAGTTTCTGATACTATCCCATCTGAAGAAGTGCTAAGATCTCTTAATATCAACGTCCTACGCCAGGGTTTAACCCAGTTTGGAATTACAGAGATATCCCCAGAGGTAAGCTATCATTACTATAAAGTGCTAGTATGTTACTCATAGGTACTCCTTTGAAGACCTGTTATTATTTTGCAAACTCAGATGGTACACAATAAATAAATACCTTTCTAGTATTTTCTAGACTACAAATGATAAATTCAGTATGTGTCTAATGCACCTGAGGGCATAGGGAACCAAGGTGCAGCTAGGTGATAACTAAAAACTGGGCGTTAGAGTTTTGATGCACCTGAAATAGGACCAATCCACAGTATATAGCAGCCTCATTTCCATTCCATGGTTAGAAATCAACCAGCTGAGAGTTATTTGGTATCAGGGCAGTATTCTGAGGACTGATTAATATAGTGCCTTTCCTCAAAAAGTTCAAGAAAGCATACATGGGATTTTCCTTTATTTTAGCCTCATAAGTAACCTAAAGTGAAGTTAAACTGAGAGAAAGTGGCTGGCCCAAAGTCATGTCATCTTCATGTCAGTGGAGACTTGGACTTGGTTGTCCTCAGCCTAAACTTCTAAGGATTATGCTCCTTTGGCTGTGGTGACATAAGGCCACTTGTTACTGCTCTTTGCCCCTTATCACCTACACCTGAAATACTATTGTATGATGTCTAATGGTAGTTCTATTTTAATATGATATTACTGCCAAAAGAAATGCAGTGTTTAAAGTGTCTTGGGAATAAAAATTTACAATCCCAGCAGCAAGTTTCCCTGAACTCAACAGGCTTTATTTCCAGATTAGTAGATATATGATTGCAGTATGAAAACCTAATACAAATTTAGTTAGATTCCAATGGTATTTTTTTTTTAAAGGAGTTTGGTTGGTTATTTCAGCTGAACCAAATCTGTCCTGTTTTAAGTGACAGGTAGGTTAAGAGTTGCTGATTTTAATAAATTGCAAATACAGTGAAATCTTTGTTTCATGGATCATTGGGAAAGAAGGACAATCTCAAATGTCTTGTTAAACTGTAATTACATTATTCATGGTGATTTGCATCATTTGCATAATGGATGTTTCTGGGTGGGTGTTTTGTTATGGGTTTTTTGAGGGGGGAATGTCTGGATGCAAAATTGGTCCATTGTATCTGAAGTCTGTTAAATGAAGGATTCATTATAATAGTATAATTGAATGTTATACTATTAAGTTATCCGTCTAGTTAGAACTCTAGTCATGTAATCATTGCCAGGAGACTTGGTCTTCTTGGATTCATAGCACTTTTATTTGCACATAGACAACCTGTGACCTGTTGGGTCATCATTTCAGAGATATTTCCTTTCCTAAACAGAGAAACAGAATGATCAAGGGCAAAAAAGCAGTGGGAGTATGACTTACAACTTGCTGCCAGCTTCCCCATCGACTTTGCTTGCATGAAGCTGGCAGGGAGTGTCAGAAATCTTCCTTCCTCCCTTCTTTCATGCCTTCCTCCATCTTCCTTCCTTCCTTCCTTCCTTCCTTCCTTCCTTCCTTCCTTCCTTCCTTCCTTCCTTCCTTCCTTCCTTTCCACATATAATATAGCCTTATGCTGTTTCCCCTTCCCTCACAACCCTCAGGAGACCCCAGTGAAGCCGCCTCCTCTTCCTCCTTGGTTGACCAGTGGAACTGCCTGCCACCTTGCTGGGGGGAGGTAGAACAAAGGGAGCCACAGACTGTGAGGAAACCTGAACCCCCATTCCCCATTCCAGCATGTCCCCAAGGGTCCTCTCCCTTGAGGGAGGAAGAAGACTCACCCGTCAACCACTGGCACCCCCCAGCCAGCCCTACCTCACCAGCAGACATCTGAATTGCTCCCTTGTCCTTCCCTCAATGCCCACCAGCATTAAGAGATTTATAAATTTCAGCCTTGTTTCCAAAGCAGCCAATTGGCACTCACCTATCAGACCTTGCTGTCAGTTGATTGGGTGCAGGGGACAGAGAAAGGTGGGAAAGGTGACAATCATATGGCCTGGGCTGACCATGGCAGCACAGCAGTGCTGAAGCAGCCACAAATTTCCCAAATTTCAATCCCATGGGAGTCATGGCTCCTGGATTTTGGATGCATTCTGTAACTTAGCTTATTTGAGGTACTTTGGTTCAAAAATTGTTGCCCTATGATGCACCATTTCACCAAGTTGAAGGTTACAAACATGAGAGTTTTAGTAGTATATACAGATAAAAAATAGGTTGACAATTGATGTGATTTCTCAGCATTAATACCATTAAAAATAGATTCCTCCTTCCCCAGTAGGTTCTGGGAGGGACATAGACCATCAGCTATATATAAGCCAGGCTTTTCAGAATGCTCTTACAGATAGTTCTCATTTAGCAACTGCCTTGTTTAGTGACCATTTGAAGTCACCACAGTGATAAAAAGTAACTTCACAGGTTTGTAAAGCAAAGGAAAGCTGAAATAAGATCATGAGCACAGTCATAGTTTCACTTAGTGACCGCTTTGCTTAATGACCAAGTTGCTGGTCCCAATTGTGGTCACTAAACAAGGATTACCTGTACTTTTTTTCTGCCCCCCACCTTTTTTTCTTTTTTTTGCATTTTATAGATGTTCATCTAAAGTGTAACACAGAGGAGAAGGGAAAAAAGTGGGGGAAGAGACACTGCTTGTTTTATATATTCACAGCCATTAAGAGCCAATGTCTTGACCTGGAGTGATCTCTCAAGCTAAACTCATTCATTTGAACGTTGGCTTTCCACTAGTTTTCAGGTTGTTACAATCAAAGTCTCTAGGCTGTATAGGAAGCCTTATATATCATTAAAGCAACTCCAGCTCTTATTGCAATAATACAGAAAAAAAAAACGAGAGAGAAAATCTTGTTAGGTATGCAAGTAGTGTTTTTCAATTTTTGGTTGTTTTATAAATAAGAATGAAATACATATAATTTAGGCTATCCAAAGGTACCTGCAAACTAAATGTTTAAATATTGCAATTCAGTTAGAACAAGCATTTACTTTTACTCAGTTTACTTCCTATGATGACCAAACTGACAGCTTTGATAAGTTTATTGCTGACTGGAAACCCCTTATAGACTGGTTGCGTGAAACAAGAAAAAATGAACTTATTATATATGGTTTTGATGATTAGAAAAAAATATAGAAAAAATGAAAGTTATGCTATAACCATGGAGTAAGAGGTAAATTTATATTTATACTTACAATTGCTGTAAAGAAAATTGAAAGCTACATCTTTATATTTTCTTTTTTTTGTACTTTTGGCTTTTTCTTTTCTTTCTTTTTCTTCTTTCTTTTCTTTATTCTAAATATTAGTTTCTGTTAATTTTTATCTTTCTTTATTAAAATCTTAATAAAGTTATATATCAAATGAGCATTTACTTTCACTCAATTTTATGTATTTTAGTGATTAATGTTCATTAAAATAGACACAATTGACATTTTCCTGAAGCTTTACATACATTTCTAGATAATGGAGCTCTTTCCTTTGATTGTTTGTAAGTACAAACAAGATCTGACTGGCGATTAGTTACAGGCTCCATCCTTCACCTTCCATACATTAAAATATGCATCTGATATATGTCTGTACCTATAAGCATAGGTGCACAGGCAGGATTCCACATGATAATGAAACCTAAAAAATTAACATTTCCAAGCACAAGAAGCTCGGTCACCACACGTACATCGGTGAACACATCACCATGATTTTCAGGTCATAAAGGGCATGGTTTGGACACTGACCTATAGTGCTACCTACTCATTCATTATCCAAGTGAAGAAGACTCTTAATGACCAAGATGTGTATTAGAGTACTTTGACTAATTGCCATCAAGTTGTTTTCAACTCCTCATGACCACATAGATCTTCAAATGGTGCACTCATTGCCACTTAACTGAGTCCATCCACCTTGCTGCTGGTCATTCTCTTCTTTTTCCTTCCACCTTTCCCAGCATTAGAGCCTTTTCCGGACAGCTGGGTTTTCACATAATGTGTCCAAACTGGATAATTTGAGCCTGGTCATTTGTGCCTCAAGTGAGAACTCTGGGTTGATTTGTTTGATGATCCATTTGTTTGTTTTCTTGGCTGTCCACAGTATTCTCAGGAGTCTTTTCCAACACCAAAGTTCAAAGGCATCAATGGTCTTCCTTATCAGAGGAAAAGTTAACGAAGTGACTGAAAGTGTAAGCAACTATTGCTACTTTTTCAGCTGCCAAACCAGATAGTTTTCAGGAAATAATTATATCATGTCCCATGAACTGACACAGCTGGGTATGAGATTGAAGGGTTTTTCCAGAAATCATGAAATACAATCCATTGATAACCATGTTAAAACGATTGTATTAAATTTGTGAGAAGCATGAATTGGTACTGAATCATTCAAGCACTTCATATTATTGAAGAAAGAGAAAACTTTATATCAGGCTGACAGTGATTTTTAAATGCATGTCCAGAACCATATAATTACTTTTTTTTTCCTTTTATGTTTCTATAAGTCAAAGAAAAATGTTTTGCAAGGCAAGCACGAGTCAGATAAACTCTGGAGTAAAGAAGGATTTTATGCTGTCATAATCTTCCTCAGCATCTTTGTTGTTATTGTGACATGTCTGATGGTAAGTCTGTTTGCTTCCATTGTCACTGTTTTGGCCTTTCTGAAAAGCAGAACAAGCTTTACTAGTGCTGAAATGATTTGCTAAAAACAGTCTAGTCTTTTAGCCACAAACAAAATTAATGCAAAACGAGGCATAAAGTGAATCTTAATCATGCATCTAGACCAAGTCATGCTTTTGTTCAGAATACTTAGAAGGGGGTCCTTCCCATATTTTTTTAAAAGAATGAATTCATTTATTGGCCCTCAGCCAAACACATGCTTAGAATTGGCATTGTGAATACATGGTGCCTTTTTCAAAAATTAGTGATTGCAGGGGAGGCAGAGTGAAGCATGGACTGAATCCAGCTTTTCCATTCTCCTATTGAACAACAAATTGATTTTTGGTGAAGCCACAGCAGCTGGATTGGAAGGGGAAAAAACCTTACGCAGAATCCATGGTCCCACAGTTATACATTTAGCTAAGCATGCCCTTAGGTGCTTATTCTCTCCTTAGCTGGTTAGATTTTTTTTAAAAACCAAGGGTTACAATGTTTGTTTACATATGTGCTGCTAAAAGACAAGGTGTGCATGATGCGGTCACAACACAAACCTTGCTCTTTTGCGCTTCCTTCCCTGTGTCAGTCACAAGGGCATAAGTCGCGGGCTTTGCATCAGGATGTCATTGTGCCCTTTTCATCCCTTGCCCCCTCCCCTATGCTGTCCTTCCTGGGGCATCTATGGACGTTTTCAGGGAAAAGAATGATTGAAAGTCTTTGTAAATATGTGTGTAATAAGGATGTATTACGGCTGGTGCAATTTCCTGTTGATTGTATGCAGAATAATAAAACAGTTTCTAACAGCTATGCTCTGACCAATAAACCCTAATATACCAAGCCAATAGTTATTTCCCTGAAAGATGTTCATTTACACAATTTTTATTAGATTCCACATGGTTTTTTGTTTTGTTTTTTGCCAGCCATAGTATTCCAGGATTTTTATTTATATTTCCGTCTGTTTTTCTAGGCTTCAGTGCGGTGGATCTCTTTTTTTAATTGTGAAACACTACTGCAGGGCCCACCTGTGAATGACACTTTTTCTCATTTGAAGTAGCAGTTTCTTTCTGTTCACTCTCTCCTAGTTGTGACATTTTGGCTTACCCTTATATAATCATTTTTGGTCCCCTGTGGTTGGGGTATAGATTATTACTACTGGTTGCCATATTGTTCTTGTTCAACTTTATTGTTATGAACATAATTTGACAATTCAGACAATTAAAAGTAAACAAAACTGAACAATTGCTCTGGTTATAAAGGGCAACCCAAAGAGTGAGTGAGGTTTGGCCCGTCACTTTCTCTCAGCCAAAGTCAAACTCTGATCAGTTGTGGGGACTTGAACCTGGGTCTTTGCCATCCATGCCTAATTACTTAATTATTATACTTCCCTGGCTAATTAGTTTTTTTCTCCTTCAGCCTTTTCTTTAAAGGAGCACATTAACTGTGTTCACTTGGCATTATTGAATTGTTCTTATTGGCCAGTTCTTTTTATGATAGGCAAGGGCTTCTACCTATTGATTTCCTTTATAGCCAGAGCTCTGTTTTCTTTTAATTTCACTTCAACATTTATTATTTCCTCTGCCAATATCATACTTTAAGAAAGGATTTGATACAATATAGCCTAACATCAGTTTCTTTGCAATAGCTGCTTGTTCAATTATTTCCCAGTACAGTTTTGTTGTCCCCCGACTAAAGAAACCCAAATAATCAATCTTATTGTGAAATATTACACTAGAAACCCAAGTTTCAGATAATGCAAATCAAACTATCTAATGAAAGTTTTAATAATCTCTAGAAAAATGTCTTTTTATTACTGCTGATGCTTCCTATTCCTATTGGTTATTCATCGTATTAGTATCTAATTTTATGTCCATTCATTAAAAATCCAATTCTGCTTTTTTCATAATTTAAGGTAAAAACAGCTATTTTCTCTGTTATGAACAGGTTCTATACCGAGTGAAAGAGAAAATACAATTTTCTGTGAGACAGGAGAAGAACAAAAAACAAGAAATACACCTTTCTTCCATCCCTCTGCAAAGAACTCCATCTGAATACAAGACAGCAAACAGAATGGTCCAACCTGAACAGACCCGTAAAGTCATAAATGTCGTAGTAGATCCCCATGGGCAATGTACTACTGAGATCAAGCCCTCACTTTCTGCTAGTCCATCACCTTTCAAAATGAAACCAGTGGGGCTACAAGAAAGGTAGGATGGAAGTTCTATAGATAGAGTTTATTATTCTCTTTCTGTAAGGCAGGGAAAGCAACTTAACATACCTATGAGCCTACAGATACCATCCTTTTTCCTGATAAACCTCTCTGCCCATGTAACTTTAATTATTTTTTAGGATTACTTTCAGTAAAAATAAATAAATGTGGATTTGACATGCTGCAAATCAAAGTGCCAACCTTAAGCATCATCTTTGTTTCCAAGAATGTCTCCAGTTTCTGTAGGTAGCCTTAGAAAATAAAAATGGTAGCTGGCTACATCATGGCTCTTTATTTCCAAGTGTGCCCTTCAATGCAGAGAAGAAGACCAAGGCAAGTTAGAGATGGTAAGGACAATCTCAGAGAGCTAGTGGGAGCAACCACATCAGTTTACTTCTGGTAAGCAGAGGTTTTGTAGGTGGTCATACCCAAAAGGGCAGCTGATTTGGTGAATGTGTAAACCCCATATGCTTCCGAGGTAACATAAGCCAAAGAAAGTTGCATGTGTATAGATACTGATTTGCTGAGCATTTCTTAGATGATGGTTGAGAGATAACATGAACATATCATATGGATTCTGAATGGTTTCACATGTGGTAGTGGGGGGAAGCTACTGAACCAGGCAAAAAGATCTGTTTTATTGCCTTGAATAAAAAATATTTATACTACTTATTCCAAGTAAATTATTCATGGAACCCTCTCCATGCAAGGTTTGTGTGTTATGGGAATTGTTTCCATTATTCCCCTAAAAGGCCTTGATCTGAACTGTACATGTAACGTTAAGAACAGAAAACATTCATATCTGGATCAGTGAGTATTGATAGTTGTAAGGCCTATTATTCAATAATGCTTAGTTTGGAGAATTCAAAGACATCACCTTAAGATTTATGCTGTAGCAATGCAAAATAAGACAATGTTATTAACCCATATCAGAGATAAACTGATGCTAAGATAATGGTTCCTTGAATTAGCTTGTACCAGAAATATCTTGCTCCCTACAACTCACACTGGATGTTATTGCTTGATGAACAGTGACATCTAGAGGAGAGAAAGTATTGTAAGCACACTTTCCACTACCGTTTGTGATGTACTGTATAAGAATGAAATTGCGGTCAACCTTTAAGTTCTCAGAGACAGAAATTCCCAACTAACATCCCAACACATTTGGGAGCACCAGATTGGAGAAGGGTGGTCTACAAATGTTCCCTGAATAGCTCAGTATTCTATTGATTTATCTTTCAACATTACAGCCTTATGTAAAAGTATTATCATAGTATTATAATGAACCAAGTTATGGGAAAGAGCAATTAGGAAGGCCACTTTCCACCATATTTTTACAATAAGAGAAATTCACTGTGTCATTATGAAGACAATAGTTAAGTCTCCTCCACTTTCCAAAAGGGATTCTCTTTGGACAAGAATGAAAGATGGAAAATATGGCTAGGTTTCTCACATATTATATCTGCTGGGAGTCTGCAGTGATCCAGATTCAAAGGCAAAAAAGGTGGCTTGAAGTGTACAACTGAGTCCATTGCGTCTGCCAGTAACTCCTGAAATCAAATGGTTTTCTTCTGGGTCTACGCATACACAAAAAGACTCAGTGTCTTTAAAAGCTGTGGTATGTGTACCTACATGCAGTCCTCCAAGAGGCAGAAGATATCCACAAATTCCCATGTTGGAAAACATCCAGTATATGAAGAGCTTCCAGTCTCCTAAGCCTCTTCTCTTCTTCACCTCTTTCTGCTTACAGATTCAAACATTGCTCATGGTTTTCTTTTCCTAAACATATGCTCCAACAAAACACTGGCTTCAGACATGTAGCCTCTTAACACATCAGAAAGAAGAGGAAATAAATGCAGCACTAAAAATAAAAACACAAAAGAGGAGGTACATATAGTAGTTTATATCTCTAAATTTAAAATTAATAGTGGGAAGACTAGGTGTGCTTCTCACTCATTCTGCTGTTTAGATATTGTTGATGGGCATCTTCAAGATCCCTGTTCTCCTTAATTTTTAGCTGGATTTGGACAGGAAATCTTTCAAAAGAAAACGATTGTCTGAGAGATGTTAAAATAACAAATGGTGCTAATTAAATATAACACATGACCAGCTTAGCATCAGATCTGCTCCTACATAGAGAGGGAAATTATCTGTTAAGGATAATGTGTCCAGTTATTAGTTCCCACTGAGGAATTATCAGCCAAACATCTCCATTAGCTCTCATTTTTAAGTTGCTTGCTATCTAGACTTCATAGTAACATGCCATTGAAACCCAGCAAAAGGCAAATTGGAGAGCAAGAGCTATGAATCAGTTTCTGTGATTAGGATCCCAGCAGTGTTGGATACTAGATAAGAGTTTTCTATGAAGAAAACAGTTGGGCAAATTAAAACCATTAGGATGACTTCAGGCAACCCCCCCTCCCCCGTAAGACGAAAGGATCATGCAGCTACTGTGAGTGGAAGGGTAACAAGCATTTACCTATACAGTATTTCATTCTGCAGTATAACAATTAAACAATACTGCTTATCTTATTTTAACTCTCTACAATTGTTTTGGATCCGACTGTGTATCCTGGTCAGGACTTTTCAGCAGCAAACTGACCTGAAAACAACCAATCAAGGGAACAAGTCTATCTGAGCTCTGATTATTTAAATTTATCAACAAAAGATTAAAATGACAGTGCAAGAATTCTGACCAGAACCTTTCTACCTGAGGAACATTTACCACACACTGGTGACAATCTTCTGATTCAATCTGAGAATTCACTCTCACAAACTCTCCGGTAAAGGCATCAACCTTTAGAATATGAAGACCTATTTAGTCTAACATCACAGAATCTACAGAAAGAAGGAGTTTGCTGGGCCTGGAAAATGTGCTGCTTTTTGCTGCTTAAAAGGAGAAAATCCAGGGAAATGTAATTGACTGCAGACAGCTTAACAGCCTTTAGCCCTTTAGGGACAGACAGGCTCATTCCAGCTGCTTGCCTGATTAAATTTAATCCTTTACCATGTGTTTGCCATTTTATGAGGTGACAATATATAGCCTTTGTATCAATCATATTAGCTTTTTCTAACTCAATAGAGTATTTAGCCTGGAAACGTATATATTTCAAGGCTGTGTGAGTATAAATTAATACCCCGGACTGCCCTCATAAATTATTTGTAGCAAGCTCCTATAAGGATTGAAAAGGTCATCATTCAGCTATGGCAAATAATTTTTAAAAAATATTTCTATAAGAAAAAGCAGGGTATTGACTCTTGATACCTACTACCTTTAGATACTGAAACTGTCTTTCCAAATTTTTTTTTTTTTTTAACCAAGTGCCGCAGGATTGCTGGCATAGGTATCACCACTTGTGCTATATATAATACAATAATTATTAAACATTTCCTGCTTTTTTTCATCCAGTATTCTGTTAAAAGCAACTGCTTGACATTAAGCATTGTGTTGCTCTTTGCAAACTAAATAATGAAACTGAGCCAGTGTTTGCGGATGATAGCATAAGCGTGAGACCCTAATACATGTACAGGAAAGGTTTTGGAATTTCCTGGCTGAAATACACAGCTTTGCATGGATTTGGAGGATAAATTTACTCTATTGTGTTGAGATGAATATGCTTTCTTGGGCTTAATATAACTCTTAGCTATTGCTTTCAGGGAAATGCCAATAACAACTGTTTCAAGCACAGGGTGATGATGGTCCCAAAAAAGGATTTTTTTGAGAAAGGTATTTCAAAGTATTCATAGTGATTGGTTTGGTAGCTCCTCCTTTCCCCAGCCATTGTACATAATTCTTTAACCCAAGTTTAGGTTTATCATTGTCTGTACCTAGAATGGTCATCATGTTAATTTATTCATAGTTGCAATGTTAAATTACACTTCACATAAATCCAAACTTATGGATGCAGGGAGTTCACACCACCCAGAAAGCTTGCAACTGTGCTTAGAGTCATTTGCACTGGAATGGGTAGCATATGCTCATGAACCAAACTGCTTGGGTTAACATATCTTGCAAAGACAGCCACTGCAAGCGTTTCATTAAATCCAGACATGCAGAGAAGATGTAATGGTGTTGATCCTGCCACCTACCCTCCTTACCCCAAGCCAATGAAATATTTGATGCCCACGGGGAGTGTCCCTGCACCCATACAAGCGTGCAGATGTAGGGCTTTTCAAACAAGCGGGAAGGATTCAGATTGCCCAAGATTTGACGTGGAGGACCACAACACTCATACATGACTGCACACGTAGG
The DNA here is from genome assembly GCF_059951505.1 of Python bivittatus. Taxonomy (NCBI): domain Eukaryota; kingdom Metazoa; phylum Chordata; class Lepidosauria; order Squamata; family Pythonidae; genus Python; species Python bivittatus. The sequence goes on along the minus strand of NW_028277058.1, from coordinate 21,162,754 downwards.
ATCCTTTATTATAGTTGTAACCTATATTGCTGTTAGAAAGGATGATCAGTAATACAGTCCCATCAAGAGTTTTCTAGCTCTCCAACCTGTTATTACTCGTTATTGTCATGTATGGCAGTTTTTGCAAATAGTTCCATCTTAACAGAAAGTAGCATTAAAAGCAGGCATGTAATGAAAAGAATTTTAAAGGAATTGCCCACTTATGTAACACCCAGCATGGAACTCTTAGACCCAGCGTTCCTGTTGGCTGTGCCCAGGGTGCCCCTTCGTTTTCTTGCCCTCCCTGTCTCTTTTTTCAATATTATTTTAAAATTAATTCAACTATCAAAAATGGGAAGTTGGCATGCTGCAAAGAAAAGCACCAGTCTGTACCATCATCTTTATCTCCAACTCTGAGTTGCAGTTGTTGTGACTGGTTTAAGATTATATACAGGAAATGGCTGTACCAATCAATTTTATTCCCAAGATGACAGGAAATCTTTGCTCACTTGTTGATTGTGCATATTTTTGCTGCTCCACCCATTGCACTTTTTTTTCCCCTTTTGGCTGAACTTAAAACAAATTAATCAGTGGCCAGCATCTGGCAGACAATTTTGCTAACTTTAAGTAACGTCAGTGATCTGTTAAAATGTTTGTTATATTGTAAACAGATTAAAAGGAAAGGGTAGCTATCTGAACATTAAACTTTTCTAAGATTTTTCAACTTTTCCTTCCTATACATTTAGTTTGAGCTTTGTAACTATAACGGCAGAAGCTTATTGGCGGGAACCAACAGTTCCTAAGCTACAGGCAGCCATTGATGTAAAATTTTGTCACCCACACAAGGCCACTAAGCAAATCTGCCATTTATTACTTCAGGAGAAAGAAGTCTGGATTCTAAAGACTTGAAAATATATAAGTCTTTGAAATCTCTGCCCTGCAACGAGTACACAAACAACACAATCGACACAAAAGTGCTGTCAGTTTGAGGCCACACTAGTCTGAGCACCACATGCTGAGGCTCACCTTCAAAGGGCAGGATCAATAGATAAGTTTACCCTTTTTATTCTGAGTGTGCATTTTAGACAATAGCAAAATCTCCCCCCTCCCCAAATAAGACGCATTGATATTTTCTATCTTCCTCAGCACCAAGATTCCTTTCTTCTGCTTTTTTCCCTTCACCCTTAAACTTCCACTAAAAGAGAAAAAAGTCACTAGACCCCTTGGATGGAGTCATGCTTCTTTTTTTCTGTATGTTGCTGTTTTTGGGGAAGTTAAGGGAAGTTAGGTTTAAGCAAAAATGGATACTCTAAAATTCTGCATGGCATAAGACATTTGTATTCCCTTTACATGCCCCCAAACCCTCCAAATGAAAAAGGTACAAATATTTAAGTCCTCCTCCTTCTGGAGGAGTTTTGCAGAACTGTAGCCAATTCCCTTGGGTCACATGCAGCCTGAAGTTGCCCTTTTGGAACTTCTTACTGAAGTGCAACAAGGAAAGGGAAATTATGGTTGCCATCTTGAGTCCAAATAATATGTAGTGATACACACACACATTCACCAGTGCCAGCTGCTCTGCAGTGTGCCAGAGAACATGGCAAAAGAATTACTCAGCCCACCTATCATCAGTGATCAGTATTCTGTATAGGTTGTATGGATTCTGTATAAAAGGTGTGATAAATGCTTTTCTGAGGGAAACCAAAATAATCCCGTTGCACTGAAGAAAACAACAGCATAACAGCATACCAACAGCATAACAGCCATACTTGCTGAAGCTTCCAGGGTTGTAATCTGCACATATCAGAAGACTGGTGAAGGCTGATATAAACTGTTGCCAGACCACAGTTAATTGGGTCACATGTAGCCCACAGGCCTTGAGTTGGAAATCCCTGTTCCAGATGTTCCATCAAGAGCGCCAGCCAATCTCAGGCCCCAAATTGGCCAGCACCAGATTACAACAGTTTATACATCTGGAAGTTGGGGGTACTGTTGGAATTGTCAATATATTAGTGTTTTTCCCATTCACATTTCTCTGTAGGCTTCTTATATAATTGTACAAGCTGTGTGATTGCTATCACTTTTCCTTCCTTGTCTCTTTCACCATGAGTTTGTTTTAGTCATTATAAGACTGCTCAAAGCATTTAGGGTTCAAGATTTTTCATACATTAAACCTAGAAAAATATTCTTTGAGGCTTTTGACAATACAAGGAAATAATAATTAGCATCCATTGATGAAACATCAATCAATCAATCAGATGATTAACTAGCAACCTTCTTGACAAAAGGGTAGTTGGCCAGGGGCCACAACAGTATATAAGTATTTCTGATTCAGTGACTCAAACATTCAGCAACACTTAGATGATGACCTCAATAATCAACTTTTTGAATACATCTTTGGATTAATCTGGTAATGGTATTCAAAAATTAAAAACCAGGATCAACCTTGGTTTCCTGATAAATTAGTAAAATTTTGCAGACAGTTGGAATACCTGGAAAATGAGAATATGTTCATGTGTATCTTAGTGGGAGCCTTTGTAAAACTTTTGCAAAAGTAATTCTGTTTTTGCTGATCTGAGGATTCTAATTCTAATTTTGGGGGGAAAGTATCTTTTCCTTTCCACCCAAAATGAATGGTTATCATTTGCTTCTGTGGAATTGAAGGTAAAAGGGTGCACCCAACAACATCAATTTGGAGAACAACTACATGTTTTTCTTTCTACTAATGTTCCCAGCCCCTGAGAATCAATCAGCTTCTATGTACATAGACTATCCTGATTTCTGTTTTATGATCTTACTAGACACTAACTTAGCATCGTCCACCTAAAATCCTTGTGAATGTTTCTACACCTTCATCTGAAAACCTGGTTTGCATGATAAAGCTCCATTTGATGGTGGAGTTAATTGTCAGGTAAAGGCAGGAGTTACATATCTATCTTTCATTCAATAGTCTATTCCTAATTTTTGGATAAATAGCAGTCAATTCACTGAATTTTAGAAAGGCTGATTAAAGGAGGGAAAGCTGACATGTTTTTCTTTCAGCTCTTTTCCTGCACAGGATGTGGAACGATTCCTGTCCCAACCAGATACCAATTGCTTAAAATTTAGTCTAGAAGTACTTTTGGAAATCATTTCCTTCATTCCTTTGTGGCATAATGTAGTCTGACTAATGCTTGGAACTGACTTGGAATCTGAATCTGAGTGCTGAAAATGCTACTTAGTTGATAGTCATTTCTAAAATGGATTTCCCACCAGATAATCTCCTAGTGCTTTTAGAATTGCTGCAATTCAGTTCATTCTATTTTGTTTGCGGGGTTTGTATCAATCTAGAGAAGAAGTACTTGAACTGACTTTATTTCACAAACAAAGCAAGGCAGTTAAAACTGCTCAGTCAGATTGCTAAAGAGGAAAATTCTGTTAATTCAAATATCAGACCAGAACCTGATAGAGTGCAATTTTATGGTTATGGGAGAAGTGGCAAGAGGGGCAAAGGAGGAAAAGAATGTTCCAAAATAAGGAACAAGAGGAAAGTTTAATTTTCAACAATACCCAATCCTAATTCATTCATGTATATATTTGTCCATATAATCATCTACACGTCTATCACCACACTTTGGATAGCTCTCTCAAAAAGAGAAAGTGGTTGAAATAACGGTCCCTTGGTTGCACATGAAATCAGCTTCTAATTATCTTTCCTATCAATTTTGATGTTTTGCAAGAAGTCTTCTCCTTGTTGGTTACATACCTAAAAAGATGTCAGCTCCTCTTATTACTGATTGCCTGAATAGTCTGAGATACGTTATTTGAATACAATGTCACCCTGTTGTGTTTTTCTTCTCTCAACATTCTGAGACAATTCTTTGTATACTTTCCCCAGCCAGTTATGGTACCATTGACAATGGATCCCAAGTTGCCAAAAAGTTTGCATCTTTGGATCTTCTGTTCTTATTATCCTCTCAGATAGGTTTGTATTCACAGTTGTTGGCACGAGCAATTTTTTTAAGTGTATATAGAATACTTAATGTAGCTAGACTATAGTATGTGCAAGTATGTACACTCCCATATTCTGTTCAGGACATCCTCAGAAGGCATCTGAGGATCCCATGCACAGTTGCTGCGTGCAAACTTAGTATGCAAACCAAATACTCTTTTTCTGTGTAATGCAAAGGCAAGTGGTTCTGCTGGTTAATTAATGCCTTCCTTCCATCTCTGTCCTGTTGACACAGTCCAACAAAGATCTCCAGTCATAGAATCTCATTCCAGGAATGATTATAGGAGAATGCAGAAGGAAACAATCCTCTTCACCTGCAGTTACAAAGAGAAAAGGCAGAAAGGGAGGGAGGGACTCAGTCAGCTATGCATAATTCTTTGCCCTATCCAGAAAATGAATGAAATCAGGATAGGCACTGCAGCACTGAGTGTGACATTCAGAGCCTGAGTTTAAAGAATGCACAACTTACTGGCTAAAATAATCACCAAAAGTGAAGAGGGAGCTCATTTTAAGGGAAAGGCAGGAAATGACTACTTTAGTGATTATGGGTTTCACCAGATTGGTTGACATAAACTGAATAGGTGGAGCTTCCTGAAGAGATTTTCCAGTTAAATTCCATGACCCTCTTCATCCTCTAAAAATCAACAGTTGAATAGCTAAAAATACCCAAATCTATAGCATGGATCCAGCAGTTTTGAAATCAGCAGCATAAAACCTATTGTCAATGTATGTAAAATTAAGGAAGAGTACCTGAATATTGATTCAAATTAATTCATAAACACTGAATATGTCATATAGAAAGAACATTTAATTGTCATGAGGGGCTGTAACAATGACTTCATTCACATTAAAACTTTTCCCAGTGAAAAGAGTGTTGAAGGTTGAAGGTCCGGAGCACGCATGTGAGCGTGAGCGTGTTGAGCCAGGAATCCAATCTGAGCGATGATTAGTCAAGTATGCTTTATGATTATAACAGAAAGGAAATGTATTTACAGGAAATACATTATAGGAATAGGTAAACCTAGAACCTGGCTAGCTACATCTTACCATGCGGAGAATCCTAAAGCACACGTTCTGCCTGTGTCTGTGTCTGTATCTGTGCATGCTTTGGAAGAAAGGCAGAAAGGAGTGGCTTCAAATTAGCAATCTCTTACACAAAGAACAGACAGAGGGATAGATAAAGGGGAGAATGAATAAATCCTTAACTCTCGATCAACACCCTACTGTCTCCTTGTATCCAGGAGGTGCTAATGAATCAGTGCCATTGAATTTGGAACTCCAACAATGGACAGGAGATTGTTCAATCTTCTTTCCTTTCTCCCCTTTCCTACTTCTATAAATGCACAATTATAATTTAATTATATTATATTGCCATGGCTAGACTGCTGAAGTTTTGTTTGGGTATGGAAAACAATATGCATTTATTTTTTAGCTAAAATCTCTCTTAAATTCTATTCCCATTTATTTTAGAATAAGAATTCCTGAATTCATATAACAGTTTGCATTTCAGCCATGCCATGCTATGCAAATTGATCCATAGTAAGGTCAGGAATTTGGAGAGGGGGAGGAGAGAGATTTGAATAAAAGTAGGCATCATGACTTTAAATGGACCAAAAGACAGGATAACTATGATTCTGCAATCCAGTATTAACAATCTAATAGTTATATTCTAATCTAACTATAATTTCTACATTTTCTTTTAGGCATTTCCATATACAAGTCTGGCAGGGAGATTGCCAGGTCACTGATAACTTAGGCTAAACTCCTATTGTCCAAGAAGCAGTGATAAATATCAATTATCTATTAGATTCGGCAAATGAATTGATGTATTCATTGGCTACAACTGAGCAACTACTTGCTGCAACTTGCAGGACCAGATTATCCTTCAAGACTTGCCCTTTCCTTGAAGAATGGATGCCTTAAAGAGCTGGCTCCTTTAAGTCATATTGTCTGTACTGACAAGATGTCACAGTGTGGGGTCTTGATTTCTTTTTCTAAGTCACTAAGATTCAATCTCTTTTTAAGAAAACCTACATTATAAAACATTATTGGAGGCTTTAAAATATTAATATAATCCTTACCTTTCACATTAAATAGCCTTTGGCATAATTATTTGCTATAATTCTATTTTTATAATTATCCTCTAGGAATAGCAAATAGTCTCTTGTATTTCTTTCCATCCATTTCTTTAAATTATTTTAATGTGCTGTTTTTGATGAACATTTCTTTGGGTCAGTTCAGAGGAACCAATTTGCTTCTCAACACCAATTTTCTTTACTAATCTCTTGAACTGGAAAAAGCTATAAATTCAAAGATATAATTAGCTCTTGCTTTATTTTTTGTTACAAAGGAAATAACCCCCTTGCCGTGATTGACTGATAAAACAATGCAAAAGCCAAAGAAAATATCAACATTTCAATTGTGCTTTGTTACAAAACAATATGTGTGTATTTACGCTTTTTTATTAGGAAATCCACAGACACTTTTAGAGAGGTAAGATTGAGCACAGCGTAATGAAGAATTGGCTCGGTTTACTTCATGTTCTGTCTCTCCCTTCTCCCACATACTTGGTCCATTGTGAACATTTTGAACTGTTTTTAAATATCTGCCAAGAAATTGATACAGAGATTGGTTTGGCGTATAAATGTTCCAAAAATATAACATCCTGTTTTGACTCAGCACTAAAGTATACCCTGCATGAGCATTTAGTTATAAACTCTGGTGTCATATGTACTTTGACTTGAAAAGTAAAAGGATGTCTCACTGTAGGTTAAACAGGCATTACCACAGCTGGCTTGCTATGTTTTAAACTAGCTATGGTGATGCCCATTTAACCAGAAAAAAATAGCTTCCTTATGGATATTGGATGTAGGGGATAGCCCCCAAAGGACCTTTTAGATCTATGTCCATTGTCTGAGGTGAGCAGATGCTTAAAGATCGAGAATCTCCCTTCTGCTTTCTAAGAGGAAAAGAAAGAAAGGCTTCTAGCAAGGCCTTTACTTTCAGTGTTACCATTGAACTATGGAGTAGTGTTATTACTTTTCATTCTTCCCTTTGTTTTTATCACTTGCATGAATTTGGGAGTTATTTTTATTATCTTAGAAGGGAGAGTTGTATGGTTAAAATATAATACTGCTGCCAGTTATATGCTCAGCTATGCTAGATTGATCGTGTCTTCAAGGGATGTCCTTTGTTCATCTCAGGGAAGGAAAAAAAATTTAGGTCCACAAGGAAGGGTGGGGGCAGAATTGCTCCTTTGCTTAAAATATATTGGAGTGTTGTACTGGTTCAGTCTGGCTGAATGATTGTCAGTCTAATAAGACCAGGTGCCTAATGGTCAATCTTCTGTTTGAAGGGTGTCCTGCTGAAGTTTACTTCAAAACTATAGAGTCACAAGAAGGAAAGGGACGTGGTCTTGAAGTTAACAATTAGCACATAGGTAGCAGACACATAGGTCATCTGACCAATCTGTTTTGTTTTGCTATTTTTAATTTAGCCCTTATTTCTTAATTAGCATCTTCCTTCTCCTGTATCATTTTAACAATGCATAAATAGCCATATTTTCAAACCATATCTTTTCCAAGTTGGTCTCCAGCTTTTAGTGTATTTGTGTAAGGAGTAAAACACAGTGTTTGCCAGCCTCTTCCAATTTGCTAGCTTCCAATTTGTATTGTACTACAAATTCCAGTGGGTTAAATAAGGTTATGCCCAAGTGACTTCCTTGCATTTTAAATGAGGTTTGTTATTCCATGATTTCAAACCACAAAACTGCTGCCATGTGATTAATGTAAAGGAGAAATTCCTCCAGAAAAGGAACCCTTCAGATCCCCATCAGATCCTGAATGGATCATGATATACAGCTGTGCCATTGGATCCCTGTTTAATGTCTAGAGTTGCTTTCTATTCATGCTGTGTAAGGAAGACAGACCCTCAAAATACCAATGGGATTCAAATATGCATAAATACATGTCTTATATCTGATGGTGTTAGTAAATGTTTGCAGCAAGTGTCCGTTTACAATAAATAAATATGGCAACCCAATACATAGAGTCATTTCAAATTGAGAAAACTGGCTAGGAAGACTTGTTCGATAAAGCAATGCCTTTTAATCAAATTTGTTACTGGAAAAGGTGCTACCTTCCCATTTTTCAAGTGGAGAAGTCCATAAAAAAAAGAACAGTAACTCCTATATATTGCCAAATGTGATTCTGCAAGCAATCAATAGATGTCAAAAATCTATTATCCAACTATGGTAGCAATTTATAAGGTAACCTGTTTAAGGAAACTGACTGACAAGAATAAATGATTGCATTTCTTTTTCTGTGTTGTCAGCTTATTCAATATTGTTTTAAGTGTGGTAAAAGATCAGTCTGGTTCAAAAACTCAGAGCAAGATTCGGCTTAACAAGGCACAGGAATGCTTTTGAACTGGAAAAGTCTTTATGAATCCTGCCATCGTGAGAACTGGTATTTATGCTGCAAACAGATCAAAACGTCTTCAGTGTTACATACTGGATTGATAAATTTTAACTCCACGCTTAGTGCTGATACAGACTAAATATTTTTTAACCAATTTTCCTGCCTAGTACATGCTAAGGTTAGAAAAATAAAGCAACTGAATTTCTGAAATAATGAGAGGAAGATGACTCCCCATAATGTCTGATTTTCACCTGGATTATAACAGTACCTTCCCAAAACTAGGTAAGCCTATTTTGGCTATATTGGTTTTTCCCACCTAGTATAGGTCATATTATATCCTGTTAGCATGATGACTGTATAGTTGGGTCTCTTGTCTGCCTTCTACTAGCAATGGTTCTCCATATAAGAACAAAGGATGGAAACAGTTTCAATAATCAGATTTTACATGCCAAAACTGTAGCATATCAGTTATCCATTTGTACCTTCTCCACAAGCTAATGCTTTCTCTATACCCAATGTAATGGGGGAAAAAATAGGTGGACTTAAAAAATCCCCCCCCCCCCGCCTTCCATCAAGGTAAGCATATAAGCAAAGCTTACTTACCCTGGCCTGCTCAACTTACTGGACAGTCCCTGATCTTCTGGTGCAGTTTTGGAGACCAGAACAGAGCACAGGAACAATATTTGGAAGAGGTCCTGAGGATCATACAGATACATTTTAAGTTTATATATTTAAGAAGTGTTAACTCTTCACTCATATTCCAGCTTGCAAAATACCTTCACCAAGCCACACAAGTGCACAAAGCTTCTGGCTTAGATGTGTTATTCAATTGTGTTATGATAATTTTTTGTAATGCTTTATTCTATACCAAACTATTTTATTTTTCGTATTTGTAGTGCTATTCAAAGATCAATGTAAAGAAATTTCAATTTCAAAGAGGTCTTTCCTTCCTTCCTTCCTTCCTTCCTTCCTTCCTTCCTTCCTTCCTTCCTTCCTTCCTTCCTTCCTTCCTTCCTTCTATTCAGTGGCATTTATTCTCCAATAAATATGCTTAATTTTTCATGCCAGTGTTACCCATCAAGTTCCAATTTATCAGGTAGATTCACATAAAAAGTTAATTACAAATATATATACATATATATATATATATTTATCATACAGACGAGGATCCAACGTCTCACTCACCTTAGACATGAGCAGCTTAGGATGTGCTGAACCTTTAATAGCTGTGCCAACCCCAAGGGAAAAAGTAGCAATGGAGTATCTACAGTCAGCCAGCAGGATCTTGACCAAAGAGCAATTAAAAGACATAGTTGCAAGTTCTCATTTACTTCAGACAGAATTCATGGTAAGTCTATAATCACTGCTTTGTTGTTTTAAAACTAAAAACTTTCTGTAACTTTCTGTGGTCTCCAGAAGGATGCTCCTCTGGCATTTATACTGATCACTGAATTCCTTGCTGAAGCAGCAAAATGTTTTGGGCTATCAGTGACAGGGTTATAAACTAGATATGCCCAACCAGTGTTCTAAAATTGCATTGCCCCAGCACACATATAAAAATTTAAAACATTTAACCATTTGGAACAAAAATGTCCTGGCATCATTTCATAGTTTCACTAAATCACAATTGAGTAAACAGCTGCTGAATCCAATTCCTTGTTATAAAATCAGATTTTCTATGTAGACCTCCAATTCTCTGTAGGTCTACATAGCATTCCTAGGTCTCCTGATGCATCAAGCAAAGATAATGGAATTCCAGAAAGATGGCTTAAGGGACAAATAGCTTAGGATCACTAATGTGGATGAAACTAGGCTAGGCAAGCACTCACTGATGTATCTGAAATACCCAAACCAAAATGTAGTGATCAAATATGTGTCAGGCTGTGACTCAAGGCTTTGCAAAGGAAGTTGAGTGGGGTAGTACTTTTATTCTGAGACTCTTGGAGAGCCAATTTTGAATCTGTGACCAGCAAGAATTGACCACTATATGAGTGAATGTGGTTTTATATTGTATTATATATTCTGTTTAACTTTGCAGGTTACCTAGAGTCTTTTGATTTGGTGACCTATAGATCTAAATTAATAAATAACCCATCCAACAGCCTTGCTGCTCTTTAACTTAAAATCTCTAACTCACAGATTATTTTTTTTAAAAAACAACAATGCTGTGGCTTTGTGATACAAGTTGCAATAAATCTCTTATTAACATTGATACTAAGTATACTGTCTGTGTTTTATTTCTTTCTCTTTAGGAAATCCCCATGAATTTTGTCAATCCTAAAGAAATAGACATCCCTAGTCATGGAACCAAAAATCGTTATAAGACCATTCTTCCAAGTAAGTTGGTTTAAAGTCATTTAAACCTCCACTATCCTATTATCAGTCCACTATTTATGTTCAACTTTTTAATTCTTAATTTGTAGGTGGCTCTTGAACTAGAGCAACCTGGGATGATTGAAAAGTGGTGTGTGAAATTATGTTTTTCTTTGAAAAAACTGCTGATATGCATTGTTGTTATTATCACAACTTCAGTTGATGGACTGCATTTGACTTCTTAGGCCCCAACTTGTATAGATATGCCAACTTGCATGGAAAATTAAATAAGCATTTGTCCTACCATAAACTTTAACAACTAAATAATTTAACTGACTGCTGGAAATTTCTGTTGAAGTAGTTGATTCATATCAATAGAATTTAAGTGTCTTGAATTTCTCTACTTCTATCCTCTGTGGTCAAAGTATGTTTCTTCAAGAATCTGATTCTGCTAAAAACATATGCTGAAGATCCATATGATCACAACTGTGATTATGTGGCAATGGCAAGGGGGAGAGGGAAAAAAGAATAAACCAAAAAGCAGACTCCAGTTCACTCCCTGAAATAGCCACAGCAATGCTGAGGACCTAAGCAGTCATGATTAGAAATGTGTTCCCCATCAAAGTTTGTATCCTTGGTTTGCACCCATGCCAGCTGCTAGGAAGTTAGTCTAGTAATTAATCTGGCAGAAGATGGATCCAGCTTTCCCTTCTCCTTAGTTGATGTAGTTTCCTCAATTGTCAGTAGTAAAGGTGAAACTCAGGCTTCTATAGCCTAGAGAAAGTCAGGATCTTAAGAAATAATCTTCTATGTGTCAGAAAAATAGGATTAGTTGAACATTTTAAATGCAATGCGGTATATTCTGATTCAGAATGGAGTACCACTGAATATGGTACGCTTGTATGAGTACAGTAATCTGGATAGTCTTTAAATTGGATGGGATTAATTCCCCCTCCGCTTTGGAGGCCAGTTCTGGTGCAGGTAGAAATTCAACAGCAGCACTTGAGTTCACTGCAAAAGGACTCTATCCCAAAGGCCCAAGAAGTGGCCTTTCTGAAGGATATTAAGTGGAGGAGACAAAATGGATCCCTCCCAGTGTCGCAATAAGAGAGGTAAGCATAAGCCTCGGCCCACTTCATCTGACAATAGGAGATTGGGAATAATATTTCTGTGACACAACTAGGTTTTAATTTCTGAATGCTATCTCAGATGTTCTCATAAGGATACGATATACTTTCTCCCTTCATACTTCCAAGTCTTTAAAAAAAATGGAAAAATTGGGGTATCCTATCCTTGCATAGAGAGAATATGCATCTGGGAAATAGGTTCTCCTCCCCATTTTCTTTGGACAAAACTCAAAAGCAGTGGGAAGAAGGCAGTATGAATCCTTCATGTATCTCTTTCACAGCTTTTCTGGAATGTTTGGAGGGATTCTTAACACATCCTCATACCTATAGCTGTCAAAATCATTGCATAAATCATCACAAGTTTTTAAAATAATCCTTATGCTTTTATGACATTTCCCTTTACTTCTTTGGGTTTTCATTTCCATTTCCATCTGTGCTGTCTTTACAGATCCTGTAAGCAGGGTATATTTGAAACCAAGGAACCCAGGGGATGCTTTGAGCACCTACATAAATGCTAACTACATCAGAGTAAGTACACTGATGCGCAGTGTGCTGACTTGCCAACATATATTTCATCTTCATGTTGTCCATTCAGTTCTTCTCTTGTCAGAACTTCTGGCTTAGTCCTCTGCCATCAGCTTCTGCTGCCCTTTCAGTAAAATACTATCAACAGTAGACTGCATAAAAATGAACAATCGTTCCAAAGTGTATTGGCCTTTTAATTGAAGCATTGTGCAAGATGTGTTAATTGTTTTCTTGTTCCTTTTCAGCCCATTATAATCACAAATTTTAATATGACTGTTCCATCTGTGTCTAAATTAGGGTTATGGTGGCCAAGAGAAAGCTTTCATTGCAACTCAGGGGCCTATGATTAATACTGTGAATGATTTCTGGCTGATGGTATGGCAAGAGGACAGTCCCGTTATTGTTATGATCACAAAGCTGAAGGAGAAAAATGAGGTAAGACTTCTCAGCTTAATCAATTATGGACACTTTTTTTTTTTTTTGGAAATAGAAAAACAGCCAATACTACTATCAAATATTCAAGATCCTAAATGACACATCTTGTTCATAACACTATATTAAAACTGAAATGAAATAAAATACCTAAGTAGTTGCAATATTTAATAGATTAAAACATGTTGATCAACAAAAAATATATTTCCAATTAGTGGCAAATATGAATGAATATATATATATATATTGTTTATTATCTTTAAATGTTATCTACCCTGAAGGACACGAGATAGATTATCCTAAGTAATAACAAAAAGTGTATGTTATATACACATACCTCTCCTAGAAATACTATGTAACTTTCTCTAAAACGATTATTAAGTATCATGTGCTACTTGTCTGAGTATTCACTTTAATACTGTTTTTATCCTAGTATAGGGTTCAGGACAGAATTCCCAGAACAACATTGTAAGGTAGTTTAATTTGAGAGTTAGAGAAAGAAAAAGTAGACCTCAAAAAAAACAGTTTCATCTCTCAAGCATGCTGACCTAACTTCTGAGTTCATTAGTTGGCACATGTGTCTCTTTCATTCTATCAGTGATACATAGTAAAATTATATGTATACATTCATGTAATGTATACTTTTACCAAAAACTTTGAAAGAATAACTTAACTAATTTACTCTTTATAACAGTATTAAAGTCATCAATATGCAATATAGGCAAAAACATTTTTTTTAAAAAAATCAGAATTACTTCTCAGAGCTTGAAATGGTAGCATAAGAAATAATCTTACTATGAAATTCCCATTCATCAGTAATTACTCAATATATAATAATCAGTCCAGCCATTTATGACCATAAAATTCTGCATTATATTAAATCAGCCCATGTAGTACAATATTCTTAGACTGACAGCACCTCTCCAGCATTTCAAAGTGTTCTCCAGCTCTTTCTGGAGATGTCAGGGATAGGATCTGATTGAACCTGCATTTAAATGTGGAAGCCCTGAGGCCTTAAAGGCCTTTATTGCCTTAGAAGTTTGCTGCATCCCTTGACTGAAATTATTTTTCAGAAATTAGCAGAGTCCCCCTTCCAAATAATAGGTCCATTTGTTCATTGAAGCAAATATTGGGTTCTGATTAGGAAAAGAGTTTAGACAGCTTTCTATACAAGGAGTATCCTATCTCATATCTATCTCCAAAATCTATAAAAGAATGAATTCTAAAGAAATATGAGATATTATAAGTAGTGCCTTATCAGGACTGATCAAAATACTTCTGAAAACCCATCCTATTAGAATATGGTACACAGAACAAATATTTTTCCCAAAGGAAAAGCAATTAAAAAAAAACCACTTCTAACACTGCTTGAAAAGAATGACTTGAAAGAAACACACAGTAATTCTCAACATATCAGGAAGCCCTGTGTTTACCTGAATTGCTCCCACTCATTACAATACTGTTTCTCTGCATTGTCCTAGACTGGCGGTAGCAATTTCCTCATAATAAAAAAGACAGAGACTTCTTAAGGAATTCCCAGGCTACATGGCCAACATCTATGTTTATATGAGCTTCTCATATTTGATCAAAAAATTCTGGGAGAAAAATTAAGAATGCTTTGTATGGTAGAAGAATCTTTTTCTGTTATATGATTTGCTTAGGGAAAGAGAACAGTTTATCCAATAAAGAGAGCAGTAAATACTTACAAGAAGTAAGGCTTCCAAACACTATGAAAGCATAGGTAAACATACATATCCAAATGGTCAATCTGTTTTAGATAAACATCTTTTGCTGCCCACTGAAATATCCTAATCAGTTATATTTTTTACTTTGCAATGTGTTTATCGAACTAGAAGAGGTTTTTATGTAGCAGTGCCATTGTGGAGAAACCTTTCACACATTTTTTCCTTAATCGTCCTTCAGGGAAAACAGGGAGTTGTCTTTCTAATAACATTAGATTAGAACATGTCCTCCCTTCCAAGCATTGGAAGGGAGGGCCAGGTATTTCTTCTGCAACCATATATAGCAAAGGGGGAAAATGAGCAACCTGTGGAAAATAACTAGTTTTTCCTACTCTATCCACCACAGACCCAGTATAAATTGTTCACCTCCCTCTTCCCTGCAAAAGTCAAGAAGTGACTATGTGACTTCATGTGACCTATCCAACCTTAATCAGTCATTGGAAGATCCCTCAAGGTTCCCATATCTTAGGATGGGCATGAGAAATACATGTTTATTCTCTTAACAATCAGCATCGTCTATTTATCCTTCTATCCCATTCCTCCAGCCACCAACAATACATTTTGTTAAGTAGCCAGGGCAGCAACAGGAATCAGGATGTCATATTCTGATCCAAGCAAAAGCTAATGAACTTTCATAGTGAGGAAAGGTTCTTACAGTGGCCAATTCAGAGAAAATATTATAGCATGGTAGATATATTTGAAGGGTACCCTGATCTATCGAACTATTCATTCATTCATTCATTCATTCATTCATTGCATTATATATTTAGAATCTGGATCTAAGACAAAATGTTATACAGTGGTGTGCTCTTTCCAGCCAGTATTCCATGGTATTGTCTTCATTAGATTATTTTGTTTTTTATATAGTTTTAATTTCTGTGAGCCACCCAGACTCATGTATTTAAGAGGGGTGGCTATATAAATTGATTGATTGATTGATTGAATAAATGAATAAATAAACAAATAAACAAATAAATTCTGTTTTCCCTCTAAGGTGTTATTTTTTTCTCTCTAAAGTTCTCTCAAGTTTTTATGAACTTTTTCAAGCCTTATGGTTTCACCAAATCTTCTGATGTTTCTCCCTCATCCCTGGCTGGTGCCATTTTGGTGCCAGTGCCTTTTAAAGCAGAGAAACACTTTAATATTACTGCCTGATTTGAAGAAAAAAAAAATCAGAGGTAAGAAACACTGAGAGGAAAATCACAGAGAAAGTAAGAGCTGTATTCCTATAGAGGCCAGCTGAATGCAGGGAATGACCACAGTAATCTATAGCATGTCCACTCAATTAATATTAAGTAATTAATAATTAATTAATACAATGATTTTTATATTAGCAGCCATAATAACTTTATCCTCTATGAATTTATTTAATCCCCTGTTAAAACCATGATATCAAAGAAAAGGGATATGTTTCTACAAGCAATAAATCAGCAGAACATTAAGACTGATGATAATACAAAGAAATCAGGAGACAAATTGAAAGGATAGATTAAAACCTAAGAGCTATAGTTCCCATGTCCCTCTAAGACAGTCAGGCTAAAACATAGGCATGAATGTGTTTCTCATTCTGATTTTAGTTGGAGCAAAATCATCACTCCAACAGAAACTTCTGTATTCTACAACAAAATTAAAAGCCACAAATAGAGAGGAGCTCAAACCACAAGTCCATATAGAGTCTTGGAAAAGAATTGAGTACTGGCAACGAAGCAAAGCTTCTGGACTATTCTTTTCTCTACCCCTCCGTGATAATAACCCAAATTATCAACGACAGAAAACCAATTGCTGTGTTATTTGAGAATAACCACATTCTTGTAGTTATCTGAGAGTTTTGGGTCACATTTATTATAGCAGGCTACAACAAGGTTCCATTCACTGATAACTTTTGTTTCCAGTTGAATCTCAGTTTTCTTAGCCAGTTTTGATCAATGAAGCTTGGCTCTTTTCCATTTTTCTTTAGGACTTGTATTGCTCTGCCAGACTTGTGCAATAACACATAATCTATCCTTTGCACATTGTACCCAATATATATCTGCCGTTTTTTTAATCTTTACTAATGGATTCATTACTACTTTACTGAGGCCCTGCAGATAGATCAGTCATGCAACCCAGGGATGGCTCTCATGGGTTACTAAACTATCACTCTCAACAGCTCCAATCAGCATGGCTAACAGTGAGAATTGCTAGGAGTTGGTTATAATATTTGGAAGATCACAGCTTCCCATACTACAATGATTTTGTAAGGTTCCAAAATTCTACTTGTTATAGTCTTTTCCCCATTATACTCTTTCCTTTCCATCTCATGGCTTCCCTTTATTTTATTTTATTTTATTTTATTTTATTTTATTTTATTTTATTTTATTTTATATTTTATTTTATTTTATTTTATTTTATTTTATTTTTTTGTCTAGCCAAATAGTACCACAATATACTTCCAATAGTTTGCATATACATAGTTTAATTAAGATATCCATTGTTATGAGAGCTTTCGTTATGGGCACTTTAATATAATTATGGACTTTGTATGGATAACTTATGGGATTTTATATCTAGATTCTGATAAAACACAGTTGGAGTCTTTAATTATATCACATTGATTATCCAGCCCTGGAGTCACAGGCTGGGCAACCTGATATCAGCAAGTAATACAAAAAAACCTGTATGATTCAGCAATGAGATTCAAAAAGGGACATTTTCAGCACAGTCCTTTTGCATATTTGGCCACGTTTTAATTAGGGTTTTGGTTGAGTCAGTGTGCACAAGAGACTGCTGATTTAATTTTGTGTTTGATTTATTCCAGGCAATTGATGTGCACTGAAGATGCATTATAGCACTGTGTTCACACTAATGAGGCTTTATTGAAAAGTTTAGACAATACTTTAAGAAATAGCTATAAACCAGTGACGAACATGTTCATTAAAAGTCAGATGGCAAATCAAATCTTTTTGTAATTAGCATTTCTGTCTGCCACTTGTGGCAACCCAAAATGAGACTCAGAAGAAAATGAAATTCAGTGAAAAGGGGGGGGAGTTTAGTTATCAGCTTGTTTTAAATTTAAAATAATTTAATTTAAAATAGTTTAAAGTAAACTTGTGCCTAATCAGTAGTTTCAATGTTAACTGTTTTATTGAAAATGCTTTATATTTTTATTTTATATAGAACTTTGAGGAGAATGGCAATATAAAAATAAAATTAATAATGATAAGATATTGAATTACAACTTCTATTTCTATTCCATTACATTGACTTTGTGTCAGTTTTGACCTCCACATCTGTTCACCAAACCATGTGACTGATGTCTAAACAATTGTAGCAAATATGCAAAATTCGTAAAATATACAGTATTACAAACTGGTACATGTGAATTTGAATTCCAGATTTGCATCTAAATATGACCTTCATTAGCTGTCTGTCCTGGGTTAACTGGTTTCATGGTACAGCATAAATAATTTGCTTATAATTGTGTTACTAATTTTCTGCTGCATATTAGCAAATTGGGTGACTACTGCATACTGGGGTTTACAAACTGCCCTTTGTTCCTTCTTCAGTACCAAGTGGATCTTGCTAGAATACTAGCAGTAATGTGTTAAAAATAAATCTATTGGGCCATATTGAAAGTTAGAAGCAGCTGTGAGGTAGGTAGTCTAAGTGAACAATATGTTGCATTGTCCACCCAAAGCTGTCTGCCAGTTAAAGGTCTGGGAACAAGGTAAGAAAAACATTCCTAGAGCTTTTAAGGAGTTGAATATAGTTGATCTATTATCAAGAAATCACAGAAGGATGTTGAATAGGCTGCAATATTTTATGTTGGCTTTCTTAATGTTGGCAAGAACACGTCTTCCCAGGGAGGGGAATGCATATATGATGACTTCTTGTATCATTATTCGTCTTTCCATGTCATTAAGTGTCCCCTGGGTCACATGGGCTAGCAGCTTGAACATTTGAATACAAGCTTAAAAGGAGGGCGGTGTTTTGACCGTGTTAGTAGCGGACCTCTTTGATTTCCAGAGGGCAGCTCAATCCTTCTCTTTGAATGGACCCTCTGACATTAGGCAGTGTAATTTCATGTAACAGAATAGATGGTCATCACATAAATGCTGAATTTATATCAGGTAAAGAAGTTGTTGTTGTTGTTTCAAAAAAAAAAGGCAAGGGCATTGATTGTTAAAAAGTAATGTCATGATCAGTTATTGTAAAAGCTTTTTTTTTTCCTTTGCTTTACTGATGGGATATTTTGCAAGGCTTTAAGTAATAGATTTTTTTTCTTGGCAATTGCTTTATTCCAAACATTGGTGTGCAGCCATTTAGCTTCTAAAGAATGATTATATGAATAGCATTATTTCAGGTATATGTTATAATCTTCATATCCTTTTAAATGATTGAACAATAATACATATATTATTTCTCTTTCTTTGTCCAATAATCTGCTGTGCTGTTACACAGCACTTGTTTTGGGTGGAGGCTTCTCTATCTTTAGATCTTTATTTAAACTGGAGTTCAAGACCTTTTGAAATCACGAGGGACATACTGGATATAACCAATTAAGTCCCATTAATGAAATGGGCGTATTTAACACTGTTAGGTATAGATCCAACTCACTGTATGTTTAAAACTGAAAATAATTTTAATACATTCCACAATTGGAAAAAAAGCATATTATTGATGATTGTGAAATAAGTATTTTCTTAGGCTTTTTGCCAGATATAAAAATGAAACAGAATTAAAGTTTGTGAATGTAAATATATTTAGCTTTTTCTTTTTAATTTTTAAAACATGATGTCCCTTTTAGATTTCTTAAGCTCTATATTGGTTATAGGTAGATGAAAGAAAATCATCAAAGTATAAAATAAAATATGTAGTTATACAGATTAAATTCAGGCCTTCAGAAGCCCTATTAACTAGTAAAAGCCAATCATTAAGTAAACTTGGTCATAGAAAAGTTGGTCTGTCAGTTAAAAGTTAATTAAACATCATTCTGGTTCTTTATGGTCCTTTTTTTTATTGCTTGAAAAGTAAAACTTAACAGTATTTCTTGACAGCTTGTAACGCTCCTGGGTGATCAGGCAGTTGATTCCAGAGAATGGAGCCATTAAGAAGGCCTTACCTTGTTTAGTTCATCTTTTAAGCAATTATCTTACTCTTAATGATCAACAGTGCATGTTTTGACAATAAATACATTGTTTTTTTTATATTAAAAAGCCATTTAAATGAAGCAATATAAATTAAGCTGGAATGCTGAGTGGATGGGAACAGAAGTCTTAGACAGGGTTTTAAGATGGAGTATTCTATGAATCTTGGAACAAAAATGCTCCACAGGATATCGTTCTGTTGCAGTTTTTATTTATTGAAATATTTATATGCCACCTTATAAACATGTTATTAGGGGAGCTTACAAGATATGCAAATAGGTTTTGTGTCAATTTATGTTATTAGGAATTTACCATGTAAAATCCTAGAAATATTAATGATAAAGCAGTTACAATGGCTGTCATAATATTTGTGACAATTACTACTTTCAAGAAAAAAAATAAACTTGAAATATTATTTTATTTGATCAAACATTATTTAAACCTTTTTCTAGAAATGTGTGCTGTATTGGCCAGAGAAAAGAGGGATATATGGAAAAGTGGAAGTACTTGTTGACAATGTTCAAGAATGTGAGAATTACACTGTCCGCAATCTTACATTAAAGGTACTGATTTGATGTTGTTGTTTTTCAAACCACTATATAGTTTATACCATCTGTTGGACTAGAACACAAATTTAATATTTAACAGGTTCCAAGAAAATATCATATTTAAAGAATCGAATATATAAAAGACTATATTCACCTGCTGGCAGCCCAACCCTATGCATCAACATACCTGTTTATTATGGCAGCATAATATAATATTGTATAGACCATAAGGTATGTATAGTATCCTAAATTATGAGTAAGACATGGCAGTAATATTTGAAGGCTGTCAGCCTTCCTCAACCAAATGCCCTCCAAATATGATAGTTGTGCTAACTATGAAATAGGAAAATTACAATGTATGCCTAGAGGATAGTTTGGGAAAGGTTATGTATCTATAATGAAATAGATTTCTACTTTATTCATGCTAATAACATTTCTGAGACATGTTTAGTCTTTATCCCTATTGTAATCTACCAAGGTGGCTTGATTACAGTTTGATTGCAGATTTTATTGGGATCTCATGCTCTTTGCCTGGGGGTGCCAGATGATAGCCAAGCACCAATAAAGATATCCTGCCTATATATGCAGAATTTCTCATTGCCAACTATAGAAGGAGAGAAGGATATCCCCTTTCCAGTCACCATAAACACATTGGGGCCCAAATGCCAATCTACCATTTGACTTCCATAGAAGTACTTGCTTTACAGAGTGCAAAATCAGATTGTGCCTCATTTTCAGTGAGTGATGTTGTTAACAAAATACTGTATTTGGTTCATAATTTTCAGCAAGGAAACCAGTCAAGGGATGTCAAACATTACTGGTACACTTCCTGGCCAGATCACAAAACTCCAGTCAGTGCTCAACCTCTTTTGCAACTCATGCTGGATGTAGAAGAGGACAGGATGGCTTCAACTGATAGAGGACCTATAATTGTTCATTGCAGGTATTTTCACCTTTTAAAAAATGATGTTTCACCTTAAAATTTAATGGAGGAGGATAGGAAAAAATATGAATAAAAATATGTTCTTCAAATGCTGATAGTGCATATCAAGAAAGTGAAAAGCTGCCCCATTTAACTTATTTCAGTTTACATTAGAAGCAGCTTTCCCTTTCATTCAGTTCAGTCCACATTAGAAATATTTCTCCAAGCTTTTGACAAGAATCTTTCTCAGCCTAATATGAACATAGTGATGATTAAAACTGGGACCTTTTTCATGCAAATGTTATGTTCTACCTGTACTTCTACAATTGTCCAAAAGACAAAAGTCCCTCCCCTTAATATAGTACTTCCTTAATACAGACAGGTTCTCCATTTGCTGTTTAAAACAGATTTGGCACTCAGTAGCGGCCTTCTAGCACAGGGAAGATCCACGCTTTCTGCTTGGCCTATTCCAGGATGAGCCACTTAGCACTTCCTAAATGCAGGAACAGATGTCATTGTCCTCCTCCCACTTCTAGCCCACCCCAAATGCACCCTCTACCCATGTTTTCCAGCTTCGATTCAAAACTGCTGTTTTCGTACCTGAGCAGTTGTAAGCTCTCCAGAGTGGATAGTCTCCAGCATTTTGTTCTGATACAGTTACAGCCACAACTGCGATGATGGCAGGGCTTGGCACATTCCCTCCCTCTCGCGTCTGATCACTGCCCTGGCCTGCAGGTCTGCTATGTTCTCTGCATTTTTTATAATCTTGCCATTGATCCAAAAATGGCCTATTAAGTCAGTGAATGATGCTCAAACCTAGAGGATTATGCTCCATTCAACCCTGGCATCTCCTGGTGGACACCCTTTTGATCAATGCCCCGTCTGGGCGAAGCACGTTGCCTTTCTTTCCCACCCCCCGCCAGCAATATTGCAACGTTTCCCTTCCCTTCCCTTTATTTTTTACACAACCTTAAGTTGCAACATAGAAACACTGCAAGTTTGTTTTTAATGAAGCTGAATTATCATTTCCTCCTTGTTACAAAGTTTCCACGGATCAACCCAGAAAGCTAGGAACCAAAGAACAGCCTGTTCCCCTGATGCTTTGATTACTGTAGCATCAGAGTAACAATGCCATAAAAGTGAGCAGAAAGGAGGGTCTACTTTAGTGTTGAGGGAGATAAGATGGGAAGGAGAGGGGAAGGCATCCATCAGGGTCAACTTCTGAGAAACCAAGGAATGGCGTGGGGACTGGTGGAAAAGGAACAACTCCTAAAAGGAAAAGGTAGGCACTGGCAGACCAGTCCACCAAAGAGCAGTCAATGAGGTGGCCTTTCTGCATGGATGAGATGGGCAAGAAGCAGGGCAACAACCAATCAGAGATTCCAAGAACCATAGCTTGGACTGAGCACCAGCTGGCCCCATTGACAATTGGAATCTGGACTGGATTTCTGAACCTGGCTTAAGAAACAGACAGGAGCAGGATGGGGACAAGCAGCATAGACTGCAGTGTGGAATTGCCCAACATCTCACTCTTTGGTCAATCTCAAGTCTGATTTTAATTTACAACAAACAATAATTAACAAGGAGTTTGCATTCAAAGCAGATAGTAATCCAGAACATCCCTTCAGCAGATGATCCTATTTTTGGAAAACATATAGTTCACTGAATTTCCCTTACACCAGAAATTTAGTAAGATCCCCTTTTGATAATCATTTACAATGTGCATCACGTCATGCCTTGAGCTGAAAGTATCTATTTTCTCATCCACTATGAGGGGAGCTTGTTTTGCTAGCAGTTCACTGAATGAATTTCCCCCTCATCTTCTCTTCTGAATTGTGGATTTTTAAAGTGTCAGAAAAATTGTAGTTGCACATGTTTACCATACTGTGGCAGGAAATGTACATATTTGTATTATGATCTGCTCAATTATGTAAGGAAAGAGGAAAAATACAAAAATGCCTGGAAAACTAAGAAGGTGATTTAAGAATATGCAATACTTTTTATATTCTCAGAGATTAAAAAAAAAATAGACATATATCAGTTTGTAAATTGTGTCTTTTTTTGTAATATATTAGAAGAACTTAGGTATTCTAGAAGTTTATATAGCCCTTGAATTGAGCTGAATTTTTAAGAAAAGTTAAACATCACCCTCATCTACATAAACATATATGTTTGCGTGGAATAGAAATCAAAAGATTCAACTAATCTACATTTGTTAAACTGCTAAGCTACCAAACAAATTAAATTCTACTAAAAAAATTAAATGGATTTCTGAGTTTATCCCATGATTAAATTAGGAACAAAGCCATTTTCTGTCTTTTACGTAGAATATTTCAAAGCTTAAATAACCTCTGATACAAGCCATAAATTGTCATTTTAATTCTCTTCAGCTTTGGTTTAATTGTTTTCCCTGACAGTGCTGGAATAGGAAGAACAGGGTGTTTTATTGCTACTGCAATTGGTTGCCATCAGCTGAGGGAAGAAGGAGTTGTTGACGCATTGAGTATTGTCTGCCAACTGCGCTTGGACAGGTAGGATGACGTAGGATACAAAATCGATTAATATTTGCCACCCAATATTTTTAGGTCTCCCTGTCATTCCTGTCATCACCACTGCAATTCTGAAGTTTTGTAGGAACTAGGAAAAACAAACTGATGATAAAAGCAAGCAAACTTAACAGGCCAATAGCTGCATTGTGTGTAAAATCAGTTTAAGGTTTTCACAAACTCAATTTCTTCTTAATCCAACATTTCAGTCCACACCCTTTGTGCCTATTTACAATAATAAGTAAATAAATTAATGGAGATGCATTCATGCCATACCATCTTCATGTTGCTTTGGCCCTCTGCTATGGATCTTAGGGGCAAACTCATATATGTATATATAGCAAAACACAAAAGGTTTCACTTTAATACACATAAGCACAGAAAGCAACATATCAGCAGATAAATGTTGGCAGTAGTTCTTTGATCTTTTCTTGCTGGCAGTGCCCTTTTATATTTTTCTGTAAATTCTAAGGTTCCTCTACCTGACACCCTACAATGGGTTGGACTATGGTTCCTCTCATCCTATCATCAGCCAGGCTATTTGTGTGGTAGCTGTAGTCTGCTTGGAAGAATGCCAGGTTGAGAATGGCCACTTTATTCCATAGCTTAGCAGAATTGCACAACGTGCCTTTAGAACAGATTTGCTAAAAGTATCCGAGCCATATATTTTACTTTTATGGTCAGATTAAATACAGTTCTTCTGTCGATGCTGAAATGAGTCATGGCTGCAGCATTTCTTCGATGTCAGCTGGTGGGACAGGAAGCCTGCGAGGCAGTAGAAAAAGAACAGGAAAACCTGCAGTCTGTACATGTGCTCTAGGGCCATAACAGGTCACACATTTATTGTCAGAATGCAAGTGCATTGACATTGGCAGCCGCGTTCAGATTTTCTTATACGTTTGAAGATGCACGTTGCTTGTTCTGAATTTTAACCTGGTAAATAGTTCAAGGGCTGGGGCAGCATCCTCTGAAGAAAGGCAAACCAAATCAAGACATTTGACTGAAGAGGTTCAGTCAAAAGATACAGTTTAAATGCAGTAGATTGTGGTCTTCCCTATTCTGAGCTCCTATGTATATTTTAACACTTACAACAAATGCAACATGCAAATGATTCAGATTGGTCTTAGTGTGGGTTACTAAAAAATAAAACTTGGCAATGCTGCAGAAAGTTAGTTCAACTTTGGCAAAATTTCGGTTTTTCTTTCTATTCAAAGGAAAAGAGCTCTGTAGTTGGACAATGTGCTTGTGACAAGGTTGTATACATCTGGTGTTACATTCCACAGTATATTCTTTGTCAAGGGAACATAAACGACATGAGCGCAGATATTTAATTCTCATTTGCCAACAGTATAACTTTGTGTCTGAAAAGCAATTTCAGCAGTAATTGTAGTAACAGTAGATGCCAGAATTCAGCTATGCGTAAGTGCTCACCGTTCTTTTGCAGGATAGAAACTGGACACCTATTTCATGAAATGTTGGGGTTAGCTAACCATTAGCCCAGCTTTTTTCATTTTTCTTAATTGCATCTGTGTGACACGCTGTTCCTGCAAGTGCAACAGCAGTCATTGTGAGGGCAACCTGGCTACCATTTTGATCTTCCTCAATACTTGGGCCCAAGCATCATTTTGGAGTGTGGTGAAGGAAGATGGTAGCTGCCGAATACACAGTCATGCCCAGTGCTGGAGAATATTTAAGGCAAAGACTATTCAGAGAAAATTCATTAGTAGCTGTTTTGTAGGGAATGAGGACAGCCGAAAAGTTCCTTTTTGTTATTGTTGTGGTTGCTGGAAAGCAGCCTTCTGGGAAAATCAGTTCAGCTGCAACTGGAACACTTATACTTTGCCCCAGCTGAGCTGCAGATCCAGCTATGAGTGCAGAGAACTGAAAATGGTCCAAGATGTAATTTTCCATGGTGTGCTCACACATTTCTTTCATCCTGCTTTTGTCGGTTTTGATGGTATTTGAAATGATGTCATCCCCTGCCAAACTAGAATGGAAATATGACTGGACACAGGCACAGACACAAACACAGACAGACTATCAAATTGTTTTAGGGGAGAAAAATCTATTGTGTCATCAGCTAGACTTTACTTTTTTATTTTGCTTTGCTTTCTTTTGCTTTTCAGAGGTGGAATGGTCCAAACAAGTGAACAGTATGAATTTGTTCATCATGCGTTGAATCTGTATGAAAGCAGGCTCTCCGCTGAAGCTGTCCAGTGAAACCAAGAGGGAAAAAGTAACAGGTCACTTTCTTTTGAGGTAATTTGTTTCATTACCTTCCAGCAACTTCTTCAAGGAGTTGACAGCTATAGAAGGAGAAGCGGAGTATTCAACCTGTCAAAGGAATGTGGATGATTTAAAAAAAAAAAGCATTGAAGATTGATGGACTCTTGTCTTGAATGTATTGTGAGTTCCTGAAACAGTCTTAATGAAGGTTAATATGCTGATGTTACATTGAATTTTTCACACACACACACACACGTACACACATATGTGTGTGTGCATATATTAAGGAAGATTTATTTCTGTATTAATGGAATATGAAACACTGAATGTATGTATGTATGTACAGTATGTGTAACAACTGGATGTGGGAAATTTCACTGAAGAAATGTGTATACATGCTTCAATGTTTGCAAAGTCTGTCTTGTGAATAGCCAGTCAGATGTTCAATTGTACCTGTTAAGTGCTACTACCTATTATGTGGTAAACTTACCTTGGGATTCTTGCTGATAAAAGCTGCAAGGGGGTGATTATGAGTGCAAATAATAACCACAGCATCCTTCAGAGAAAAAACAAATCAATTTATGCGTTTTTAAATTATAAAAATCAGTTAGTATTTTATATGATGACTCTAGTAAATATTCATAAATATTTAATGCAAATAGTGAATTCTGTAAAGCATTGGGGAACACAATGGGTGCAACACAAGAACCATTTCCTGTGCAAATCCTACTGAAAAAAAGATTAAGTTATTTTTTAAAAAGGAATGCATTTTACTGAAGATCGCTGTGTTCTTTTGAACTTCCACTTAATTTCAGTGAAGCTTAGTCAAGAGAAATCCCTAATGAGTTGCATCCAGTGTCATTTTGCAATAGTTATGCATTTATTCAATCCCACTTTCTGTGTTAAAAACTGGGTTTTTTGGTTTTGTTCTTTTTTTTTGCTCCAGGACAGAATTCTGTACATGTGTAAATCATCTGAGTCGTTTTACAAACAAACAAAAAATCTATCTTTGTAACATATATTTATATGATAAAATTTTAAATATTTCCCTGTCTTTTAATTTGAAAAAGTTGTAAACCCTCTATTCATATGTGAGTTGGATGCTTGGGGAAACAAAATCTTGAAAGCTTTATTAAACATAAGGCTTCTATCTTTTTTTCTTTGCCCGTCTGTTACAGGGGAAAAAAAGATACAGCTGGCATTTCTGCCTTTAGCAGACTCAAAGGTTTTCAGCACACAATTTAATCATAGGTTTCTAAAGCAAATGATGTTACCTTTGCTTCATGTAGTCAATAAACTGCATACAAAGATGCTTGTAATTTTTAAAATTTTGTTTCAGTTATTATCATCAAATGTTGCTACTTTTTTGCTTTCCTGTTGGAGTACCTACAGGTTGCATTCAATGATAGAACATTCTGCCTATGGACATTTCTCCAGGATCTATATATAATATGTCTTCCCACTATTCTATCTGGGTAATAAGAAGTAATGTGTAGGAAATCTTTCGGTCCCTATAATCTAATGAACTAATAGTGGTCATTATCACCCTTAGTGCCAGCAAAAGAGAAGCAGATTATAAGATTGGTAGGATTAAGCCATCCAGACCATTCTATTCCTAGCAATACAGGTACAGCAGGAGAAGAGCTACCTCTGTTGAACTCTAATACTGGCACTGAATAAGGTATCAGTAGCCACTACTACTACTACTGATAATTCTACACACTGCAGATTCTAAAAGCCAGATCAAAGTTGTCAGAACTCTACTTTCCGGATGATACTACAGGGACATTTCTGGACAGGAAGACTCTGTGTAACATATTTATCTGTAACCCAATGATAAATCCATCTGATTTCCAAAGCAGACCTATGCATTGCAAAGCTGAAGCTCCAAAATTCCCAATTCTTGAATTGTGGCACCTTTCTCATCAATAGCACAATGGCATTAATCAAAATGAGGTATATTTGAGAGAATCATCCTTCAGGGCCATGCCTGCTACTTCATGCTGGTTTCCTCACCTCAAAAACGGGTAGGTCCAAGGTAGACTGTGTTTAACAAACCCAATCAAAAGATATTAGACAGTATTTCATTTCTTTCACAACCAATGTTGTTTGGTAGGGGAAAAAATGGATGAAGTGACAGCAAATGAAAAAGTTACAATGAAAAATGATGACATTCTTGCCCTACCATGTGAATGGGGCAAGTTAGTGCTCAGTGCCCAAATACTCAATTGAATTCATAATGGAAGAGATTTAAAGACTTGCCCTTCTTCCCTGTGGTGTACCAATAAATCCTATATGGCATCTAAATATGTAATGTTCCTAGACTGATGCATAACATGTCATTACAAAAAGCTGGTGGTATTTACAGGATAACACAGTGTAACACCTGCAGACAGGCAATTAAACCAAATTACAGCTTCTCATCCTCAGCTGAGATCTGTTTTTAAATGCCCTCCTTTTTTGTTTGGTTTTTCCTAAATAGAAGAGATAGTGCACGGTAAAGAACTGTATGGAAATTCAAAGCGGTGTAAAACTCCCCCAAAAAACAATTGAATAGAAGGAAATGTTCGTCACTGACTTTTTCCTCTTGTGAAGCCACATTTCCTTCCTAGCCTTCACTTCACTTATCTGGACTATGCTTTTTAAAAAAAAAAAGTGAAGAGAGAGAAAGAGAGAAGCAATGGTTGTTGTTAGAGAGAAAATGGGGGCTTTATTTCACGTTCTAATTTCTACCTGCCTGGCCTTTGCAGTCTCTGGTAAGTATGACTTTACAGCTTTTCTATGTTTCTTCCTTTTTCTGGCTGTGTTTCCCGTGGGTTCCTGGGAGTTTCCACAAGGTTGGTGAAAAAGAATAATTTCTAAGCTTTGGTTTATACAACAGGAATAGAGGGATGGGCCAAGGAAACTCAGGATTGTTTAGATTTTATTCAAATAGAAAATTAAGTTTTGTTTTAAAAAGTTACTTTAAACATGTGTCTCTGAGACGCTGCCCTGTTTGGTCCAATTTCATATCTTCTGAAAGTTATAATATCGATGCTTACAAATATATTTTAGGTAGAATCTGCTGTAAATAAATTGTAAATAAAAAGTAGAAACAAATGCTAACTAGGCATGTTATTTCAGATCATTGATCTATTTTATTGGAACTTTTTAATGAATATTTGGCAGAAAGAAATACATTAATTATTATATCCATGGTATAAATTGAACAGATTTTATCTTGGTGAATTTATTCTTCAAGCTACCTATTGTGCCTTTTGAATATTAAAGCAAAAAAAGTAATTAATAATTGTATTACAATTAAGAGCATTACACCCAAGTCAGTATTAGGAAAAAAAATACCTCTTATTTATATTAAATAAGTGGAAACAAACATGTAGCCCTTAAGGACTAGCAATGTATCTGACAACCATTTTCAGTGAATCCTGTGCTATTACAAAATGTATTAAACCTTTAATTTATTATTGATGCTAATATTCTCTGTGATTTTATGTATACCACCCAACATAATACACACATTAGGATCCAGAATTAGTCGCCATGGAAGTCATTTGGACTTAATCTCATCATGTGGATCTATTCTAACTCTGGCTATATGTTTATAAGGTTTTTTGTTGTTTAAGAAAAAGTGTAGTGAAGACTGAAATTCAATAAATCTTTATCATTATTCATAAAATTGACATTCTGTTGTCCAAACCATTTTTTAACCTATTCATGAACTATTTATATACAAGTATGATGGGGGAAAATGACAAAATGAATGGGCTTTAATTTGTGCTTTTGTTACTGTCCCTGTCCTATGAACATTAACTGGTGCTCTGCTCTGTTACTATGGATTCTTTGTCTTCTTTTTTTAGATGGTTTTCTGATTATCCATGAGCAAAAAGAGCAGTGTATTTATGAAAGTCATAAAATAGCCTATGTGGGAATGTGCAACTTGACCAATATTAATCAGCAGTGGACCTGGCTGCAAGAAGAGAAGCTCCTCCATCTTAGATCTGGCCAATGTCTGGCCGTCACCAGATCCAAGGCTGCGCATTCCCGCAAAGTGATTGTTGCCAACTGCTCTGAGGCTCCTAGCTGGACTTGCTACAGCAGTGAAGGCCTCCTGGAGGTGAAAAACAGCTCTCTCTTCCTTGAGAAACGAAGCTCAAGAGTAGTTGTGAAGAAGGGCAGGAAGTATCCCCATAGTTGGAAAAAACTTGATGTCAATAAGAAGGGAGAGACCATCCATGAAAATCTTTGTTCAAAGATTGGTAAGCTGTTTGTTTGAATATGTTTCCTGTCAACTATAAGCACTGACTCATCCTGAAAGTACAATGACATTTGGCTCATAGGTGCAGAATCACTTAGAGGTGCTTTAAAAGCCATCTAGGATAGTTCAACCATACTGTTTTAAGGATAGTGATAAGAAATGTCTTTTTCATTATATATGTATATTTGTTAACTTTCTCCATACTTTCAGGTAGCTTTTTATGCCCTTTCTTGAGGATGATTGACACAAAGATGCATGGCCTCTTCATAGACTCCCTCACAGAAATGAAAGACCAAGATCAGCAATCCTTTAAATACACACTCACACCAGTAGTGTAGAAAGAAAGGGGTGCTGTCTGTTTGCCTGTTCTTAGTGCTTAGCATTTCTAATATATTTTAAAACAAACCAGAAATACTGATAAAAACAAAGAATGGATCAGCATGCAAACCCCAGTACGGTAGATAAAAAAACAACAGATGAGAAACACTATTTGCCTGAATGTACAACTGGAATAAAATTGGAATTACAGAATGATTTATTCATATCTCCTTCTGTTAGCCACTATGTTGAATCAGCATGTAACAACAAGCCAAAAAATATTTGAATGACTGTTGGAGGGCTGGAATGTTTGATTTTTTATTTTATTTTTAATGACCGAGAGCAAGTACCTAGACATTTGAGCCACTCAATTCATGATCAATGGACATGGTATCATGCATTTCTTTTCTAATACATTTTGAACAAACATGTTTAGGATATAAAGTGCAACGGCCTATGCAATGGCTTAGGGATGTGAATAATCTAGGCCAACCAGAAAACAATAACTGGACAATCATTGTACTCTCCAGGTGACATAAATTCTCATTATTGCAACCTTTCATTTGGCTTTCTGTTTGATTAGGTTGATGTTATTAAGCTCCAATTTATGCATTACGTTTTAGTACTCTTTGGGCCGGATGTTTATGACCACCACAGGTTCTAATTTATTATTTACTTAAAAAAATGTGTTTTCTTATTTTGGTGATGAAGGCATTAATGGATTAAATATATAGATAAGAAAAACAGGTTCTGTTCCTTTCCTTTTACTTCTGGCTAATTTTTGGCTTGCACCTACTTAACCGTGAGGATTATAAGTCACAATACTAAATAACTGAGAGGAAATTTTTAGAAGTACAGTACTGTGCAAATGTTTTAGGCGGGTATGAAAAAATGCTGTAAAGTAAGAATCCTTTCAAAATTATATATTGTAATTGTTTGTTTATCAATTTACAAAATGCAAAGTGAGCAAACAGAATAAAAACTCAAATCAATATTTGGTGTGACTACCCTTTGGCTTCAAACCAGCAACAATTCTTACACTTGCACACTTTGTACACTTACACAAAGTCAGGGTTCTTGTAGGATTAAAGTCAGGTGTATGATTAACCAGTTATACCAAGCAGGTGCTAATGATCATCAATTTCATATGTAGGTTGAAACACAGTCATTAACTGAAACAGAAACAGCTGTGCAGGAGGCTTAAAACTGGGTGAGGAACAGCCAAACTCTGCTACTAAGGTGAGGTTGTGGAAGACAGTTTCATGTCACAGGTCATACACCATGACAAGGCTGAGCACAGCAACAAGACACAAGGTAGTTCTACTGCATCAGCAAGGTCTCTCCCAGGCAAAAATTTCAAAGCAGACTGGGGTTTCAAGATGTGCTATTCAAGCTCTTTTGAAGAAGCACAAAGAAATGGGCAACGTTGAGGACCGTAGACGCAGTGGTTGGCCAAGGAAACTTAATGCAGCAGATGGAAGACACATCACGCTTACTTCCCTTTGACACTGGAAGATGTCCAGCAGTGCCATCAGTACAGAACTGGTGGAAATCAGTGGGACCCAGGTACACCCATCTACTGTCCAGAGAAGTCTGGCCAGAAGTGGTCTTCATGGAAGAATTGCAGCCAAAAAGCCATACCTCCGATGTGGAAACAAGGCTAAGCGACTCAACTATGCATGAAAACATAGGAACTGGGGTGCAGAAAAATGGTGGCAGGTGTTCTGGACATTTGAAATATTTGGCTGTAGCAGGAAGCAGTTTGTTTGCCAAAGGGCTGGAGAGCAGTACAAGAATGAGGGTCTGCAGGCAACAGTGAAGCATGGTGGCGGTTCCCTGCAAATTTGGGGCTGCATTTCTGCAAATGGAGTTGGAGATTTGGTCAGGCTCAATGGTGTCCTCAATGCTGAGAAATACAGGCAGATACTTATCCATCATGCCATCCCATCAGGGAGGCGTGTGATTGGCCCCAAATTTATTCTGCAGCAGGACAATGACCCCAAACATACAGCCAATGTCATTAAGAACTATCTTCAGTGTAAAGAAGAACAAGGAGTCCTGGAAGTGATGGTTTGGCCCCCACAAAGCCCTGATCTCAACATCATCAAGTCTGTCTGGGATTACATGAAGAGACAGAAGGATTTGAGGCAGCCTACATCCACAGGAGATCTGTGGTTAGTTCTGCAAGATGTTTGGAACAACCTACCTGCCGAGTTCCTTCAAAAACTCTGTGCAAGTGTACCTAGAAGAATTGATGCTGTTTTGAAGGCAAAGGGTGGACACGCCAAATATTGATTTGATTTGGGTTTCTCTTCTGTTTGCTCACTTTGAATTTTGTAAATTGATAAACAATTACAATATATATTTTTGAAAGCATTCTTACTTTACAGCATTTTTTCACACCTGCCTAAAACTTTTGCACAGTACTGCATCTCCTAAAATATATTAATTTGAATGTATTTGTGTATTTCTGTGCCTAGTGTATCTAAATTTAGAAGTATATACCCACATGAACTGATAAAAGGCTAATTTTATATCTTCTTTCATTTAACCAGTCTGGATCTGATTATTACTTTGTTGATGCTCCAATTCATGTGGTAAATAAACAAGTTTGAACCAAAAAATACAAATAAAACTTTAACAAATTACACAAGAGCTTCATGTACCATTCAAAATAAAGAAAAAAGATATGCAAATCAGGCCACAGCCTGAAGAGACCTCTCTGTGGAGCACTTAATATCTGAAACAGTCCAGAAGTTTCATTCCATAAATTATATCAACTCTTTAAAGCAGCCACATCTTTTTCTGGGACTGACTATATATACACAGTGAGGATTACTTTCAGATACTCAGTATTCAGATATTGAAGAGAAAAGGTAACAGAATTCTATGTATGCGATAGAAATTGGTAAGCCTTTAAACAAAATCATATGTGAAATGCTTCTCATTACTTAGCATCTCAGAGATTTGATATGGGAGTCAGATAACTGTAAATACAGGAGGATTCACAATTCCTGTTTGATCAGCTGGTAGAAACCATGGCCTGGGGATCCTCTGCCCAGCTTCAGCTATTGCACCTCTGTTGGAATGGGTGGCCTTAGCAACAGTTACCTATGCCTTCATCGCCTTGGACTACTGCTCTACTTAGAGCTACAGTTGAACACCACTTGGAAACTCCAGTTGGTATAAAATGTGCCTGCCCACTTACTGATGGATAAGAGCTCCATTGGCAGGGTGTCACTATTTTGTAGGTACTGGATAGGCTGCCAATAAGTTTCCAAGTAAAATTCAAACTGCTGATGTTAACCTATAAAACCCAGCATGGCGTATCTACCTGTTACCTTTCGGGCCATCTTATCTGAACAGAGTCTACCCTTCTTGGGTGGTCATACCAGGAAGAAATGTTTTGGGTTCCCTTCAAAGAGGTGACTGGGTGAAGAATGGAGACATGCCTTCTTGGTGGCTGCCCATTTCTCTATAACAGCTTGCTCCTAGGGGCCCAGATGGCTCCTACACTGGTACTTATTAGGAAAGAGGTGAAGATGTATTTGGGCATAAGCCCCTGTTCATTAGGCTATTTCTATTGTTGAATTTTGTGTATTTTTGAGTAATATCAAATTGTAACAGTAATTTTATTTTTACTTTTTTAATAGAATTTCAGTTGAATAATATTCTTGAGTTTCATGGTGATTGTGTTTTTTTCAGTATATTTTTATGGATTGCAAACCATAGAGACAAGGGAATAAAGCTGGGGTTTTGCAATAAATAAATAAATAATACTACCAATCATTCTTTAAGTTACTGCCAAAGGATATTCTTTGAACAAATTTCAAAGGATATTTAAGGTCATTCAATTCCCTTGAAGTTTTCCATTTTTATTAGATGCAAATTTTTCTAAAAATATGCAATATATTCTTTTGGGGAAGCAATGGCAGACTGAAGATGCCTCTGCAAGAGTGGAGCCGACAACTGGGGCAGAAAGAGGAGCTGGTAAATGGATCAGCTCCTTAGAACCCCTCTCCAGATCAAGGAGAGGATTTGGATCACCCACAGGTTTGCTCCATACAGAGTCTCGCCCATGAAGAGATCATAAAACAGCAATCTCCAGTGGGTTTGAGAGCTCTGGGAGCCGGGGAAAATCATCTTGCTTAAGCCACGGTTCGGCTCCTTCAAACAGACACTGGGTTCACCCAGGTCCTCTCTTTGCTACCTTAAGAAATTGCTTGTTATTGATCTTTTGGATGTTAAGAACCTTCTGAAGGGCAAGTTTTACTATGCTGGGAGAGCATCCTTTTATCCTGGATGAAAGAAGTTTCATGTAGGTTTAAATATTAAAAAGAAAATTTTTAATTTTTGGAAAATAGCAAAAGACGGACTAGAATCTTGATTTTGGAAAGTTAAGGGGCCAGATGGACTTGAAAGAATATTTCCTGTGGGTTGCTTATAATTATATAAAAGCGTATATGAAGACTTTGAAATTAACTCTAAGGAATCCTCCTGTGAGAAAGTTTTGCTGATTGGAAAATAAACATATGATAAGAGGGGACTTTGAAGGTTGACTAGAGGGAACCAGAGAGAACTAAGGATTACAATTAAAGGAGAAGAGACCTATTAATACAATGGAGCAATATTATCTGACTATAGAAGAAATTAAGTCTGTCTGGGAACAATGTACTCAGAAATTACTTTCAGGACTGTTTGCCACTATAAAAATGGATCTAACAGAGGCTACAGAAAAGGAACAGATTCTGCTGGACAAAATAGAGACTGAGGATGACATGAATGTGGATTTCTAAAAAAATGCCAGACTAGAAGAGTGATATGAAAAAAGTTGGTGTGGATTTGAAAACGGATTTAAAAATGACAGATTATAAGAGCAATATGGAAGAAGATGCTACAATGGATTTACAAATGAAACTGGCTAATGTTTTAATAACTAAAGGGGACATACAAATAATAAATCACAAGAGTGACTTGGATAGCCTCCTTATGTGGGATCTACAAAAGGAACGTGTTAATCTACTGAAGCGGTTACTGAGAGGAGACAAAGAGAAAAAAATAAGAAATTAACTTGTAGGATATTATTTGATGGGATTAAAGACCAAGCTTTTTAAAAATAAATGAAAGGACTGTAAAGTGAATTTATCTGATCAGGGCTAAAATATATAAGTTGTGGTTTCTGGTAGCTATTAACAGATTTGTTTTTGACCAGGACTGAATGATGAGGCTTGCAAGATTTGTTATAAATGGGAGAGGGTTTTTTGTTTTGTTTTGTTTTTTGCTTTATTCTTCAGAGAAAGTGATGAGTTGGAATACAAAATGGATGTATTTGATTTAGGTTAAAATATATATGTTATTATTTCTGGTAGCTCTTAATGGACTATTGATGAATAAGAATGAATGATGAGATATAGGAAGAAGAAATATTTCTTTTTGTTACTGAAATAGTAGAAAAGGTGTTAAGTTACTGAAGTTTTACTTCCTTGTCTGGAGGGAGGGGAGAGTCATTTTTTTATATTTCTCCTTTTCTTATTTTTTTTCCTTTTTCCTTTTCTTTTTTCTCTCTTTTTGCACTTTTTTTTTTCTTTTCCTCACTTTTTATATTATTTTTAGGTTGTATTAGTTGTTTATCTTGGTATCTGTAAACTTTAATACAATTATTACCAAAAAAAACCAACAACCCTGCAATATTTACCTATCTGCAAGTCCAAAGGAACACAGTAGTTGTATGACATTGATAATTTTGGAAGTTGCAGCTTCAAGTGATTATGCGTGATGCAATCAATTACATGGGGAAACTGCAATCCAGAAAAACATCTCGAATTGTTCCTTGTGGAAGTGGGAATATTATTAACTATAGTATGGGAAAATGATTAACTATAGTATCTTCAGTGCAACCATATAAATATTTACTCATAAGTAAGTTCCTTTGAATTTTATTGAATTTTAGTGGAAGTTCAGTGATATTTGCTCTAAAGATAAAATAAACGCCTTATACCTGGGAGGAGATTTTATTTCTTGGAATAGACTGCATTGAATTTAACAAGCATACATGTATTTACCTGCACTGTAAATCTT
This sequence comes from Python bivittatus, assembly GCF_059951505.1. Taxonomy (NCBI): domain Eukaryota; kingdom Metazoa; phylum Chordata; class Lepidosauria; order Squamata; family Pythonidae; genus Python; species Python bivittatus. The sequence goes on along the minus strand of NW_028277058.1, from coordinate 21,126,211 downwards.
ATTGACATCACTGAAATGTTAAAATACAACTATTATTATAGATTCTTAGGAAATGTTACTTTACAAAGTTATTTGAAATTTCTCCCTTACAACTTCTTAGCTGAATGTTTGAATTAGGACTGTAGATATTTCAGAAACTAGAAAGAAAGACTACTGGAAAAAATTGGCATCAATATAATCCATTTTTATTTAAAATACTAAACTAATTATATTAAAATATATCTTTGTATTCTAAGAGGTGAATGACCAGAAGCCTATTGACATTAATTATTATTTTTATAACAACTGGAAAAAATTCTTCGGCTCCTCTGAGAAGAAACCTTTAGACGTTAAGCTTGACATGAGTAATTTTGCACATACGTTATATCCTCCTTTTGTTTTGTCTGCAAACTTCAGCAGACAAAACAGAGGATAAGCAAAAAGGATATAGCATATGAACTAAATGACTGATATGAGTTAAGAAGAAATGGCAATAAGAAAGTAATAAAGTGTCTCCCTCTTGATCTAGTGAGTTCCATTCAGCAGTTGAAATAAATGAGCATAATTGCATTTGGTATTTTTAGGTTGTACATTTTGACTTTCTCCCTAAAATTTAAATAGCACTATTATAGTAGTACATTATCAGTATGAATAATATTTCTATATAATTACATTATATAATTATTATTATACTGTAATATTAGTACTTGCTTTTCTGCCATAACTTTGCCTTCATAGTAGCATTCAATCAAAAGAATAGGGGAAAAAACCTAAAACAGTAAGTTAGCAAGTTAATTCTACTTAAAATTTATATTTAAGCCATAAGAGCAGCTCCTTGTGCAGATTTCAAACCTATTTTGGAACACACAGTTTTGAAAGTAGTCTGGCAACATAAAACTGCTGTGGGAAGATGGGTTCCATCACCTTTCCATGTCTGAGGAAATCTTCAGAGATCTTCTCTGATCTTAGAGAGTTTAGCCATAAACCTCAGCTTAAGCCACTCTGTGAATTTCTTCTGCTCCTTTTCATTTCTTGTATCTAACTTCTGTTTTTAACTGCATTTTTATAAATACAATCAAATTTCACAGTAAGTATTCAAATCAAATGTAATCTTCTAGGGAAATGTGGATTTTAGGTAAAGAAATGTAGATATATTACTCTTTGGGAAAAGATGGATTGAAAACATCACTCAAAAACATCTTAAATCAAGCTGAGATGTGGATTTTAAAAGGCATAATATATTAACAATGTCAGGCCAGATGTTTCAAAGTTTGGATTCAGAGGCAAACATTAAATTTATGAAAATATGTCAAAGATATTTAATTTCTTTAGCTAATCAAGATAAAAGATCCAATCTGGGGCACCTTCTTGAGAACCGCAGCTTGAGAACCTCAATTTGAGAACCTCAGCTTACTCTGATTTCATTAAAAGGGCAGGGCCAGCCAACTTTCCATTGCTAATAGGTAGCGTTTTGAGAGGACCACCAAGGCCCATGGAGCATAACAGTGATGTGGTCAGAAATTTTCTGTCCTTTTTTTTTGTTGGTGTGTTTATTTATTTATGTTTTGAAGTGGTTGTTAAACTACTTACCTACTTATTTAGTTAGATTTTACACTGTTTCATCAATACATCTTTTTAAAAAAATCTGAAGGCAATTGAATGTTTGAAGCAGTTATTATGCCAGAGCAATATATATTGCTCTACAGTACTACAAAGAATGAAGGACTAGAAGTTAAAACTACAAATATATCATGAATAAACCAGAAAAATACATGTGTGGCAAAGTTCATTGTAGACAGAGAGGTGGGAAGCTGACTTGTAATAGAAAACAAATACTGGGTTCCAATTATGCAGAAAACCTGCTATAGGAGGCTGGTGTTTTCCTTTCACCACATCATGAAATAGTTAAGAGTGCTCATCTGGGAAGGAAAACAATTCTTGAGACATTTGAACTATATGCTAGGCTAAATAACTTGCAAGAGATTTGGAACAAGGAACATTTGTCACTGAAAAGGACCTCACAAGGATAAATATGTTGAATAAAATATAAGTTTTATTTTACTAGAAGCATTAAACATGTCAATATTTTTCAAAGATATTTATTTCAAGTTGAACGTTCACAGACTGCTTCTTTTTAAAAAGCAGAAATCATAGGTTGGCATTCTAAGCCTTCATAATTATATGCCAAGTGATCATATTTGGAAACATCTGCTCCTTATAACCCACTAATTACATTTTTTACAGAATCTGTAAGCTAAAATTGTTATATGTAGCAACCAGCCTAGTAGTGTGGCAGCAAAACAAAGTTTTGTTGTGCATGAAACTGTTTTTAGGAATCAAGTGTCTCGGACAAAACAGATTCCGAATGTGCTACGGGAAGTGTGATGTTTTCTGCTAGAGGAAGAGATTTTAGTTGCAAAAAATAAAATCATAACCAACATTCAGAATTAAATATAGTGGCCATAAAATGTCACAGATTGAACATTACTCTTCCAACCATATAGAAAGGAGACTAGATTATCTTATCATGGAAGAGGAGGAAAGAAATAAAGTGTAAACATTGATTTCTGCACTCTAATTTCTGTCATCTCCAAAAGATAAACTATTCAAACCATAATCCATTGTCAGACATTTGGCAGCTACGTCCCCCAAGCTGTTTATTAAACAGCCAGCAAGTTGACAGGCAAGCTGTAAACAGTTTATTATATTGTAGCCTTGACGAATCAGGTTGTGATTGTCAGTTAAAATGGAACCTGTTTCTGCCAGCCCGCAAAGCATCTGGGATGGTGTCCTGTCAAATGCCATAAATAGTGGGTCACAGTTTCTATACCTTCATCTACATAATCTAAAGATTAAAAATAAGAGATGGACCTTTGAAAGGTGACAAGCTTGCTTGAGGAGGAGGAGGAGGAGGAGGAGATTTTAGATGGCTAAATCAGAAAAGTCCAGACAATTTATTTAACTGTCACAAAGTTAATACTTTCCAATGAATAGCCATGTTAATCTGATTCAGTGTTGTCCAAACTTGGCCACTTTAAGATGAGTGGACTTCAACTCCCAGAATTCCCCAGCCAGCCATGGGAGTTGAAGTCCACTCATCTTAAAGTGGCCAAGTTTGGACAACACTGATCTGATTGATGATTATGTGCCATCAAGTTGGTGTTGACTCTTAGTGACAACACAGATAAATTTTCTCCAGGATGATCTACCTGGTCCTTCAGTTCCTCTAATGGTGTATCCACTGCCATCGTAACTGAGTCCATCCACCTACCTGCTGGTTGCCCTCTTTTTCTCTTTCCTTTCATCATTCCCAGCACTATGGATTTTTCAAGAAAGCTAGGTCTTCTCATTGTATGTTCAAAATATAATAATTTGAGCCTGGCCATTTGTGCTTTAAGTGAGAACTCTGGATTTGTTTGTTCTATGATCATTTGTGTGTATTCTTGGCTATCCATAATATTCTCAGGAGTCTTGAGTGCTAATCTAACTTCATCTTCTAGTACTAGGGGTTCCTGTAAATATGTTCTAAGGCATCTTGGATATTGACATCTCTACTGCACAGTATTTCAGTATACTCCTTCCATCTTTGTTTGGTCTTCTATGAATCAGTTACTACCTCTGTGTGGGCATCCTTTAGCATACCAATTCATGGTTGGATTTTCCTTTTGAGTTCAGAGATCTTTTGGGAGACTCCTTGTTTATCCATGTCTGTTTCTATCATCAGTGTCTTTACAGATATCATTGCAACACTGCTTCTTGTTGCTCCTAACAACTCTCTGAAATTCTTTAAGTTCCTTCCTGATATCTTTTCTTTCTTGACTTTGACTTCTTTCTTGGCAACTTCCACTCTTTGTTCTGACATTCAGTTTGCTTTCTTCTGTTTCTTGGTCTTTGGCAGAAATTAATAAACTGTTTTCCTATTTCATTTTGATTTCCTAGGCCACAGAGTCCAACAGTGTTTTCTTCCTTAATATTTCCAATTTGGTATTCCAGTTTCCAACCACAAGCAGCACATCTTGCTTAGTTGTTGTGCCAGTTTCAGACTGAACTTGACCATAAAACTCATCAAACTCCTCTTCTTCTGCATTAGTGGTTGGAGCATAAACAATCATCATATTAAAGGGTTTTCCATAAAGTCTGATTTATTTATTTGGTCATTGATTGCATTGTATCCGAGTCCTGTCTTTGCTATATCCTTCCTATGAAAGCAGTGCCATTTCTTCGTTGTTTTCCATGTCTTGAGCAGTAAACAATATGATGTTTTGACTGAAAGTGTCCAATTCAATATGCTGATGCCTAAAATGTCAACATGTGGTAGATTCATTTCATTATTCACTGTGCTGAACTTTCTTGTCTTCGTGTTCCATGTTCCATAGCAATTCTGTCTTTGTAGCTTTGGTTTTTCTTTTCCTGCATGGCAACATCAGCAGCAAGATGGCTTTAAACTAGCACATCATAAATGTCATTGATATTTTGAAAGTATCAGCTTTTTCTCAAGTTGAATGCCATCCAACTTAAAGGGCCCATCATCCAGCACTACATCATCAATCACTTTTATCTACATGTATGTAATTTTCTTTGTGAAATACAGATGTGGTTTACTATTGCCTTCTCCCACACAGTATGAACTGATGCTTTCGCCATTTGTCACTAAAGTATTCATTCACCTTGAGCATCTTCATATATCACACCTGCCCATTATAGGTGCATGCTTGCTTTATCTTGTAAGCTGGGATGACCTTCACACCTTGGGTGACCCTGCAAGAATTATATTTTCTTGGCATAAATTCCTTGTGCTCTCCCAGGAATGAACACATGCTGTGATGAGGCAGCACAGCCAGGCCTGAGGGGGCATGTTAGTCTACTACAGTAAAAATACTGTTTCCCCCCCCACCACTACAGTTAAAATACTGTTTTCAATCAAGTTATTCACATATCACCCATTAGATGTGGATGCTGTCTTATGACTTTATTTATTTTTATTTATTTATTAATCAAATTGATATGGCTGCCCATCACACCAAAGGTGATGTCCCAAAACATGGTACACTTCAGATGTGTTAGGAGTCTGATGCCCAGAATTCCCAGTCAATTGAGAATGGGCTAGATATAATACTCAAATTTTGAAAGGCTGAAATAGTACCTCACAGGGCCATATTATCCAGAGCAGAAAAAATATTCATGCATATCGTGATCAATGGCAGAGAAAGATAGGGAGAAATAAGAACCGGTCCAGAACTACTTGTTGGTGTTAATGGTACTGAAGAAGACCTGTGATTTACCTCTGACTTCAAATTTTTAGATTTGTTATTGCAAGTCTAGGCGGGAATCATGTGTTAAATATAACATACAATGGAAGATCATGATTTTTGTACAGATGTCGCTTTAATAAATCATTCACATGTTCAGTTCTTATTCTAACTTGTCGGAAACTGGAGATACATATGCTATAGAAGAAAACATACATTCATGGTTAATGTTTCAGCTGAGCAGCTGACACAAAAAGGATGGAAATATTACTTGAAAAAAATGCTAAGTAATACAATTAACAGAAAAACATAGGAGCTGTAAAATGGAAGATTTACCTTAAGAACAACAGCTTGCAGCAATAAAGTATCTGAAAAGCAAATATTTCCAGATGATACTACAGGAAAATGTTAAACTCTCAGGAAAACAAGTTTTCCTTATTGTTCTCTTCCATATCTCCTTTCTGCTTCTTGTTCATGACTGTCAGCAATAGAGCGCATTCTTTGAATGCAGAAAGTAGCAGGTTCAATACCTTGTATCTCAAGATACACCTGGAAAAGTTCCCTCTAAAATTCAAGAGAGTCATGGCAGATAATATAGACAGACCAGGAAAAATATTTAGGCTTCAATGTCTGTCTGTATTCATTTTCCCTTACATCTAAATGCTTCAAAAGAAGTCATGATGATGATGATGATGATGATGATGATGATGATGAAGAAGAAGAAGAAGAAGAAGAAGAAGAAGAAGAAGAAGAAGAAGAAGAAGAAGAAGAAGAAGAAGAAGAAGAAGAAGAAGAAGAAGAAGAAGAAGAAGTTGTTGTTAAACTTAAAGGAGTAGTTACAACTGGAACAAGAAATATGAAATAGCAGTACATTCAAAACTCATTTAAGTCTGGGAAGGACAAAATGCCTAGGAATAACAGTACTTACAGCTCTCCTAAATCAGCATGAAGAAACCAACTATCATGGGATGCATGCTTCTGCTCAACTTCCCAAAGCCACTCCCAAATAGCTGCAAATAATGGGTGGCAAGATCAATTAACTGACATCATGACTGTCATCTTTACGAGTTTATTTCAAATTCACAGCAAGGAACATTTGAGTTCTTCAGAACTTTTAATCAGACAAGATGTTAGACAAGTTCTATCACTTACTGAGCTGTTATTATTGTTGACCCATGTTCTAGCCAAACTAAAACAAAGGCACTTGAAACTTACTCAAATGAGTTCAGCATCTTGAAAAGATTCTTATAAGAGTAGGCAGTTCTACAAATAACTGAGGTCAAATTTGGTCTTTAGAGATTAATTCTTGACACCTAAAATTGCACCCAGGATTGAAGTGGGAACCAAATCAATTATTTCAATGCTGATGTTACACGTTTCATCGTAGTAATGATATTAACTAATTTTTTATATGCATTCTGAACCAGTTGTAGTTTTGGTTGTTCTGTGTGGGCTACATGACATTAATACCCACACTGAATTATGACTTCTCCTATTTTTGAGTAAGACAGAATAAAAATCAGTATGCCATTTTGGGTATCCTCAGTGTTTGTCAATATACTGCGTGTATTCACATTTCATGGGATACGGGCAATGATATTACCTTTTAAGGTAATCTCTATATTATAGATCCTAGCATTGAGCAAAGTCATGATTTGCAGCAGAAATTAATATCTATTGGACCCATCTAGTGATGACCATGGCATATAAAAGATATGCATCTTGAAATGTAAAAGGAGTAAATGGTAAAAAGCATGAAATCATGAATAAATAGATATGGGTCTAGTGAATAGATATGGGTCTATGAAACTAAAAGAAAGAGGAAGAACGTAATAGGTGTGAATGAAGATAGTCTGATCTTGTAGAGTAGAATAGTACACAAGGAAGTGAAGGTGTACATTTAAATTCTGAAAGTAAGGGCTAAAATATGTCAGAAATGGTGACAGTACAATCTGGGTGGTTGTGTGTGTACATATAAAAGTAGGTGTTGGTGATAATTGCATATTATGCTGCAGTGAATGGTGATAATGAAACAATCAGAGATGAGTTTTGCGGAAAACTATGAAACATTCTGAATCCTTGCAGTTGGGGGTGGGGAAGGAGGAATTATTCTGTGAGGTAACTGTAGGAGAACGAGAGAGTACAGAAAAAGTGACTGGACCATTTGGAAACCCAAGAATGAATGAGAATAGAAATAGTTTGGATTGGAATCCTGATAGAGGATTTAGAGAATGCAAAGTGGTGAATGTGGGACACCATTTTTTATCGTGTCAACAGTGGATCTTGGGAAAAGATACACAAGGAAGAAAGGGAAAGACATGAAAGAAACAAGGGTGAAAGTAGAATTATGCAGGGAGAGAAAGTATAATGTGAAAAGGAGGATAGCTTAATCTCTCAAAGAAAGTGAAGAACAATTAAGATTAAAAGACACAGAAGAAATGTAGAGCAATTTTGATGGAAATAAAAAATTGAAACCTTCAGCAGGATAAATGAAATTTAAAAATAAAAGGGATGAAATTATATGAGATGAAACTCAAGTTAGAGAATACTGGCAGGAGTATTTTAGAAATTTGAATGGGAAAGATACTGATTATGTCAGAATAGAATTGAGACAATGCTACAAATGTTACCATCCAATAAAAAAAAATGATAAAAAGGAATGCTCTGAGAACATGGAAAAATAGTTAAGGCTGCAGGTGTGATTAACAAAATATTAAAGCATGGATATAATTTAATGATTTAATGAGTGTGAGGACTGCATATGTGCCTAATAATTGGAAGAATCCTATTATTGTCCCTCTGTACAAAATTTGGAATTTGGAAAACTGAATGCTAAAACTGAAAAGGGATTCATTTGTTAGGTGTGCCTTGGAAGGGTTTGTCAGAATCATGAACAAAAAAATACAAGAGATGACAATGAGCAAAATTTGGGAAGCGCAATGCAACTTTATGGCAGGCAGACCTGATTTTTCGTCTTCAGTAAATCACTGAAAAATGGGTGAAAGTCAGAAATTTGACTCATGCAATGTTTTGCATAGATATGGAGTTGAAGAATAGTTCCTGAATATAAGAGCAGTATGTGATAGAAGTAAAACATGCAGGAAGATAAATGGAATGCTTACTGACTAGTTCAACATAGGACAGGAATTAAGAGAAGGGTGTGTGATGTTCCAATAGTTGGCTAATGTAATTATGGATAAATGTATCAGAAATGCTTATTGTTAGGGTGGTTGGTTTATGACTAGGATAGTAGGGGGACATAAGGGGACATAAGCATACATAGTTGTTGGGGACATAAGCATACAAGTAGCTGGGGACCTTTTTTATGCAGGTGGTGCTTTGATGTTGGCAGAGAACCCAAAGGATTTGCAGCAAATTAGATACATTGCATGATCCACTGCAGAGTATGCATAAAAAAAGTAATGCCTCAAACACCAAGGGTTGTGGTGTCCGACAAGGAAATAAAGCGAATGACTGCAAGACCAGTGAAAAATTAGAGCAAGTAGCTCTGAATGTGTGTTTTGATAGAATATTTACTAGAAATGAGAAATGGATGGAGAAATGTTAACACATGCAAATGCTGGTACAAAGGAAGTAAGTAGTATTAAAACTGTGTTAAGGAATGAGTGCTTCTTGAAACACACCACAGTCAGATGGGCAGTGACAAATTTGAAATATAAATTAAAAAATAAACAATAAAACAAGCAAAAATGGCTGTGTATAAGAGTGTTATTCTGCTCACTTTGTTATATGGAAGTGAGCATTGGGTAAATCAGGAGAAACATCAATATAGGTTAAATGCAGTAGGAATGTATTATTTAAGAAATGCATATTGTAAAATGAGGAGATTGGGTCAATTCAATGCTGAAGTAACGTGAATTGAATATACTCTTTGGTAATTTGACTTCAAAATAAATCTGTGTTCCAATTTTTTTATCCAAAACAAATAAGCTGGAAATGGAAAAACAACATAGTTTAAATACTGATAGTTCATTTTTATACTTATAAACAGCATATTACTAAGCTCAGTTTGTCGTCTCATTCAGTTTAGCACCCAAGGGAAGATTTGAATTTGCCCATTCTTAGGGCCACTTCTGGAAGTTGCCTTTAAGCTTGAACTGGACAAGTACAGTGCTAGAGTTCTACAGTACAATGTGATACAGTGGTAGTTCTTAGAATTTTCTGATTAGCTTATTATATGAAATGGTTAAGTCAGGCCCTGAACCTGTAGAAACTTTGCTTTGGATTTTTAAAATATGAGTGACCAGTTAAACACATGCACATACTAAAGAGCTAAGTTAGGAATAATCATGAATGTACCTACAGAAATGGCCATCGCAGGGGTTCCCTTAGAAAACTAACATCAGAGAACAGTGTGGATATCATCTTATCAACTCCAGCTCTAAATATAATTATACTTTCAAACAGATTTTTTCTCAGTTAAAAGACTATGTAATCAGCTATTATTGTAAAACTGCAAACCATTTAACGCTATTCATGTTTACAGTTATGATGTGATTAGCATATCACACTATTTCCATGTATGTTTAGCCCTCATTTTATCTACTTTTATTCCTCCTAGATTTCCAAGATGCTGAACCATTGGCTCACAGCACTAAAAACCCATCCCTTCCCTTTAATCCTGTAACACGCAGTCCACAGAATTTTCTTGGCAGTAGCAATACAGTGATTTTCATCAGAAATGTTACAGAAAGCAACTATAAAACCATGGGCAAATTCAGTCTTAACCATAATTTATTTGAAGCGACAGAAAAACCCTGGATTCCTACAACTACCCAACATTTCTCTAGCACTACAAAGCAGGTAAGATAATTTATTAACTGGAACAGCTTCCCTTTCCTCAACTATATCTTGGAATAAAAAAGAAACAACAGGGCTATTATCCAAAATATTATTCCAAACTTGTGATAAATAGCCCATTGGTTCTGATAACTGGCATTGATGTGAATTGTAGTACAATGTTGTCATCCACAAGTCGTTAGGAGCTTCCAGAGGCTCTTGCCCCACAGATAACTGGGTGTGAGACTCTCTGATTGAAGTAGGACTCTAGGGAACAAATGAGATTGTTGCTGTTGTATCGCCCTCCCTGCTGCCAAGCATGAGCTGGTGGATTCCATTGCTGGGCTGGTGGCTTAGACCCCAAGGCTTATGGTTCTTGGGACTTCAATCTGCCACCCAGCAACATTGAATCTGGGACAGCTCAGGAGTTCATGGCCATGGAACTGTCCCAGTTCATCAGGAGCATGATGGAGACTAGAGGTTACACATTAGACCTGATTTTTATCCCAGGGCAGTTGAGATATGATCTGGTTTTGGAGGACATAGCTATTAGTCTGTTGCCATGGCTGGAACACTTTCACTGATCACTGATTGATTTGCAGCTTACTGGTGCCATCCCACCCTCAGTGGGATACAGCCTATTAGATGGCAGGTAACTGATGGACCTGGTTGGGATTCAGAGGGAGCTTGGGCATTCCATGAGGGTTTGGTGGGTAGTTCAGCTGAGGCCCAGTTTGCAGTCTGGAATGGGTGGGTGGCTGGGTCTTAAACTGGATTGCCCTGGGACATCCCTTAGGTTTCTGAGGAACTTCGGGAAAAAATGGTTTGGCTTCTTTGCTCTTCCAATCTGTTGTATTTTTCTTTTAATAAGTTGGCTGTTAGGTATAAGCTGCCCAGAGTCATTTGGGAGTTGGGTGGCCTATAAATTAAATCAATAAATACATAAATGTGGAGGGCATCATATTTGGGAGATGTTGGTCTGGACCCTTAGTTTGCTTGCAGCCATCACTGATATCCCTAGAGAGGCAATAATAATCAAAGAGCAGTATGGAGGTAAGTTGAATTCATGCTCAGGGTTTGGTCACAGGTTTCTCATGTGTCATATTAATATCATACTATAGCTATGTTGAATTGTATGAGCAGGAGAACAATGACTGCTACTCCACTTGGCAGTCCAGAAGTGACTGCTCAGAAAACTGGAAGATAAGCCTAGAGTAGAATTCATTCTTGGTTTACCACTGCTCAAAGTGTGTTAGAAAGCCAGCATTAGCCTATTATCACTGTTTTGGGAAAATTATTAGGTAAAGGGTACACATACAAGTCTCAGGTGTTAATGAAGGATAAGACTTCTGCATAATGTGTTAAACTACCTCTCTCTTTTCCTCCTCCCACAAACAGATACTCTGCTCCCCTCTCATTTTGTGGGTTTCTGATGGATCATGATACTACATTTCTCTCTCTCTCTCTCTCTCTCTCTTGCTTTTGACTATTTGCAAAATAAATATCCATCTAACTATCCATCTCTTAGGAAGCAATTTGTTTTCAGTATTTATGAACACATATTGGACTGTATTAAATGCAATGTATTATCATGAACAACAACATTTCTTCATACACATAATGAAAACCTTGATGCTGCTGTTATATCTGATTGAAGCCAACCTATTTTCAAGACACAAGAGTACTTGCTTTGCATTTTTAAAAATATTTGCTTTAGAGCAACCTTGGGTTGCAAATCTATAGCTCGCTCTTTGAAGCTATGAGAAAAACTATGCAATGCCCATTTCCTCCTTATTAAAGAGAGAGAGAGAGATTAGTAGTTCTTTTTAAAAAGCTAGGAAACCTTGGGAAAGGAGGAGGAGGGTGGGGGAAGGATTTATTAAACTTGTATGCTGCCCAACTCTCAACAACTGTCAAAAACAGACTGGAACCTGTTCTTGGGGATATATCCAGGTATTTTTCCACTTTACACCAGACCTTTCGATCACTTGACACAACCTCTTCACTTGGCAGCTAGGGGCAAAGATATAGAACTGGGTATCATCAGCACATTTATGATACTACTCCCCATACCAACAGATGACCTTACCCAGCAGCTTCATGTAGATATTAAAAAGGAGAGGGTATAGGGTAGAACCACAAAGCAGGGACATAGGGCTTAAGCACTCCTCTCTCACCAACACCAACTAGACCTTAACCAACCAGGAAAGGCATCGATCTGTTATACAGATGTCTGCACTTACAACTTTGAGGACCCTGACCACTTCCTCAGGACTAACTACCCAGCTAGAGTCCAATTCAGAGCGAATCTGAGTGACTTTATCCACCAGGATATCAACTAGTCCTCACAATGACCCCACAGGTAGCCCAGTGATCCCTCCTGAGCTAGAAAAGAATGGGTCACCTTGAACAGAGCCTCTGGCTGACACTAGGGGGTCATGATTAGGATAGAGAAATAAGCCTTTTTCTCTGCCCTTATCACCACAAAGTAGGTTATAACAAAGGCTCTTACCTGCATCTGCTCAGATTTGCTCCTAGTTTTCCACCAGCAGAGCTCCAGGTCCCTCTTCTGTCATTTCATCCTCTGAAAACCAGGGGCATTCCAGGATCTGCACACAAAGAAAGTGTGTATAGGCATGATCCAATTTAAAACCGCTGCTACCCGTTTGTTCCAGATGGCAACCAAGGCTTCAGTTGAACTGTGTATCAAAACCTCAGGAACAAACCCAAGCTCCCTCCCAATATTCTCCATTGGTGACTGGGGTGGGCCTATCAAATGGGCCCCACTTCACTGTGGGGGGGGGGGATGCTATGGTAAAATCCAGGTTCACTAGGTAGTGATCTGTCCATATCAAGGGACAGATGGCAATATCCCCAACTGTAGATCATGTAGCTACAACTCCAAGAGAGATCCAATGCATGGCTCCCCTAACATTTGGGCCTCTGACAAGCTGGGCCAGATCCATGGTTGTCATGAACTCCCACATTGCCTCTGAGTCTGCCCCCAAGGATGGCAGATTGAAGTCCTCCAGCAGCATATGTCTGTATGCCCTCATGCAGAGTGGGGAAGGAGGCTTGTACACTAGCAAAACTCCCATCTGATCCTTAAGGCCCAACCTCACAAGTAGAATCTCATACCCAGGCATCTGTGGGTCAGCACCCCTGGCAGAATTCAGTGTTTACCATGACAAATCAGTACTATCTTTAGTGTTTAGTTTCTACTCTGACTACTAGTCAATTTTCCATAGTTCCTCTTATGTTCCTATGTACATTTTGATTTGGGGGGGGGGAGTAAGATTAATGTTTAATTCTTCAGGGCCATTTCAGACTTTACACTAGTGTCTCTGACTTGTTTTCTGTCTGTCTATTTTTTCTGAATACGATTCCTATAATCACGTACTCTCATCTGTGCCATTTTGAAGACCAAGGATACAAATCTGTATCAGCTGATATAATGCTGTAAGACTGAACTAACCATATGAAACTAAACAAATGGACAAAAATGATTTCTAGGGCTGCTTGACAAATCAATTAAAATAAATAAAAAATCAGTATGTGTAAGTAATGTACAATATACCCCAAATCTCTGGAATACTGCAGTCCAAGTAGAGCAGAGGAAAGGGATGCTATTGTGGAAGTATTTGCCGGATTTCAAGACCTTTCAGACTTCTATTGTGAGATATAAGGTGTACACGGGGTGAAAGGGAGGATGAAATAAGAACCTGTTCCAGCTGTATGCTTTGCTGTCAGTCTAGGAGGTTGTTCATAGAATGGAAGGTTAGGGATCTTCTGCATGCCCCAAACCTTTCTAATTCCATCTCAGGTATGTCCCCCTTTTTGATATCACCGAGCATTAATGAGAGAGAAGCAAGGGTGATGGACGTTTTCACATCGATTAGGAGGTGGCTTGTGAGATGGATCTTCATCTTTACCTACAGAATTTTCTTTTCACTGGCAAAGAGAAAGAACAATACCTTTTTAGGATTGAAAAGTTTGCTAAAAATATAGCCATGGCCATATTGATTTTTAATTATATTTTATCTTTAAAATCAATCTTACCAGTGGAGTGAAAGTAAAATTTTAAATGGGATTAAAGAGCAGCCAGGAAGTTGCAAACCATTAGCCACCTATCTCAGCTACATAAAGCTTATTCTAACTTTTATAATGCTTCTCACATTTAAGTTTTTTGAAGAAGCCTGATAATACAATTTCATTCATACTTGATTAGAAGCAAATTGCACTGAATTCTGTAGAATTTATTTCTGAATAATTATGAAGCATTTAGGACTGTATTGTTACTAATGAAGAATCACTATGGGCACTTACTGTCAGACACTGGCTTCACCCCACTAACCTTAGACATCCTGCCACTGTGGGAATGTTCTCATGGCTTCAGTTGAAGAGGAAGTGGGAAGAAGAAGATCCATCCAGCTGGCCAATAGAAGAGTAAAAAAAAATGGTATTCCAGCCCATGTTCCACCCTTCTATTCTCATTTCCTCACTGCATTTTCTTTCAGTGAGAAAAAAAAAAAGTTTCATTGGCAGAACAACAAAGCTTCATTTCTGGATACTCCTGAGGCATTTTTTTGGTGGGGAGCGGGGAGCCAAGACAACAGACTACCTTGACTTCAGGAAGGAATGGGAAATGTTGAGATAGGGTGAGGTTTCACCAATGAGAAGCCACCCATCCTGCAGCTCAGGAGGACATGTTGCATACTACCCTCACAATATTTTCTCTGGAGCATGAGTTCGGAAAATTGATCAACCCAGCTTCCCAAGCCATATAGTACCTTGGGGGATACGGGATCAACTGCCAATGAGTAGGGCCAGTGAGTCCTTCTGAGGGAAGTAGCCCTTCTTCAGGTTTTAGAATTCTTTGGGGTATTTATGACATGTAGAGAAGGAATGATCCAGTAAACATTACGCATTTCAACCACTTAGAAAGTACCCTGAATGAATGACACTTCTTATGGATAAATAACTGGATAAAGAAGAGGAAACAGATGGCAAAAATACATAGGCAGTCGTGGCGCCAGAAGGAAATCAATGGCCTAAATAAATGATTTGGAGCAAGGCTGAACTACAGTTACAGCAAATACCACAATATTCATTACAGACCTGCAAAGCTTCGAAGGATAGTCCAGTCTATCAAAATTTAAGTGAAATATCCCATTGAAATAGATTTGGGAGTCAAAACAGAGACCCCCTTTGATTCAGCAAACTGAATCAAGTGGCTGAAAAATACTTCATAGCCTTGTGAAGGACTACACAGATCCAAGGGATTTCTGCTGTTTCTGTGGATTTCCAGACAATATAGTATTTTACAATTTCCATATGTTGAAAATGCTGAGGGGCAGAGGTTGAATGCTGTCTAATGAATCTAATTGCTTCATTAAACATTCTGCTTTTCACTGGTCTTTTGGGGTGGCAAGGTCAGTATACATTTACTTTCTCAGCTCCAACTTCTTCTTTAATTAGTACAACCCCAAGCCTTAATTACGCTCAGAATATTATACTTCTGTGATGGTCTTGCCAAGGCAACTGAGAGTCTGGATTAGCTATCAACACTCTGGGCTCACGGATGACCAGTCCAGGACATACTCTTAGGTCAAATTGGCATGCACCCTTGGGTCAAAACTTACTTTTAAATTCTGTATGATTGAGGCAGATTTAAGTTTCTAAACAGTGAATGAATGAGTTCCAGGCTAACTCTTATAGGTACTGGCCAAAACATTACTCCTTTTAAATGTATTTATTATAAATCATTTGTACTGGGAGGCCATTCCAGAAGACTAGTGCTGCTACTGAAAAGCAGCGCCTTCAAGCCTTGGCCTCTTCATCTCCCAAAAGTGGGAAATAACCAGCAGCTTTTTACAGCACCATCAAACTGGTTGAGCCAACTCTAGCAGGAAAATACAGTCCTGAAGGTTGCTTGGTGCTAAGCCATAAAGACCTTTAAAGTTTAAAACCAGCACTTTAAATTGTTACCAGCATACTGTACCAGCATACTGGTAGCCAGCATACTGGTAACCAGCACAAGTCTGCAGCACAAATGTAAAGTGCTGACTAGCACAGAGACAACAGCACATAGAACCAACTGAATCTTTCAAGTGGTCTTTCAATGCCCATGTGTTGCAGTAGTCCAAGTGGGTTTAAAGAGGGCACGAGTCACTGTAGCAAAATCCTCTCACCCCAGGTAAGGTCACAACTAGTACACCAACTGAAGCCCCTCTGGTCATAGCCTCCACTTGCTGTTCCAGCAGGACCCCTTAGTCATGGACCTGCTCCTTCAGGGGTAGTACTTCCCCATCAAGAGGTACCACTGGAGCAGATAGAGAGCCTCAACAAACAGTAACTCCATTTTGCTGGGATTCAATTGCAGCCTGTTATCTTCCATCTAGCCCCACACAGACTCTGGGCACCAGGACAAGACTTCAGTGGTACCACCAGCTGGGCTTGGGGTAGTGAAGTAAAGCTGTGTATCATCAGCAATTTGACAATAATGAACACCAAATGATGAGGTGATCTCTCCCAGTGGTTCCATGTAGATGATACATAGTAGGAGAGAGAAGAGCAACCTCTGTGGCATCCCACATGACAGCAGCCACCAGCCCAATCTCTCCTCCCCCGTGATAATTAACTGGAACCATCCACTAAGCAGGAAGTGGAACAACTGCAAAATGGCACATGCCAGCAGAAGGATACCATGATTAATATCAAAAGCTGCCAAGAAATCTGAAAAAACCAGGCCAGGCACACTTCCCATCCAGGTTCTGACAAAGGTTATCCACTAGATGACTAATACAACCTTATAATACCATGTCCCACTTGGTTACATTCTCTTAGGGACCCTGTCCAACTCTCAGACACTTATATGACCCACCCTTCAACCCACTGCTAATAGGCCACCTTACAGGAGTCTCTATGTCTGGTCCAGGTGAAAGAGAGATCAGAAGCCAATAGTGGTGGCCATAGCTCCAATGGTGCTGCTGCCATTGTGGCCACAGTTTGGCAATCGCTGCCACTTGAACCCCAACAGCACTGTCATCCCAATTGCCATTTCTCCCCAGTTGTCTGACCTTTTGGTCATCCAAAACCTAGGTAGTCTTCTCCAACAGCCCAGCAGGTCTTAGATCACTGGCATTAGATCATTCCACAAGCTGAGTCCTATTCACCTTCCTTCAGCCTTGCTAACATCAAGTCCTGCTTAAATTATATTCTCTCTTCCAATTGTCCATCTTACAGACACCTTGAACTGTCTATTCACTAGTGCAAGATAAACAGTAAAATAAAAACCATGGGAATGGTAGGAAAGTGGTGAATGCCCTTCTCTCTGTACTAGCCTCCTCCTCTGTGACCTTCTAATCTCTGTTGTATTTCAGTTGCTTGCTTATGCCTCCTTTGTTATCTAGCAGTAGCCAGGGAGCAAGAGATCTGACAGAATTAGGCCTTGTCCAGAACAGGGCAAGTTTTATCAGTCTGTCCTAGCCAGCTTGGCATCCTATTAAAGAGTGTGATGAGGGAGCTCTTCCCAGGAAGGGCCAAGTTTGCCAGGTCTGTCCATTCTGCTGGTATCCACAAAATTGGAAGTAGCAAAGTTACACCATCTCGTAAGAGCATGCCCATAGGCCTTCTTTATTATCATAGGAAGTTTAACACCTCCGAAAAGCAAGTGGACAGATCACTTTCAATCAGTTTTTGAGAATTATTTCTAGTTTGATGTAGAACATCTTCTGCATTGGCTCAGCACATAAGCTCTTTGCTGGATAATCTGGAGGTGCTATCTCTGTCTTGAAAAGAGGTTCATGGGAATATTTAAAAAAAAATTGTGGTGGAATCCTTGGAAGTACCAAGCTGAAACACGCTGGGGTTAATGTGTGAAAGTTCTATCATCCTTGTTGTTTATATTCTATTTTCCTCACAGTGAAGCAGCTGCAAGCATCTTTATGCTTCCCCAGTATAGGCCATGGATAATTTTTTTACTCTCAAACTGTTTTGAATTTAAGTTTGCCTCAAATTATACATTCAGATGGAATCATGACCTCTTCAAATCTCAGAGCTCCAATACAAACTGAATCAGCACTAAGGCACACAGATTATTTGGGTGATGAAAATTCAAGCAAAGAACCCCAAAAGGATGGCTCAAATCTGCTCTTAAGAATGTATCTAAAAATGGGGAATTAGTTACAATATGAGTGAAAAACTATTGAAGCAAGCACTTTTATGTTGATGAGATTTGACTTGCTGATAACTCACAGGAAAATAGACTTTGCTGTCAAGGCAAATTAATTTAAAAAGTGCTTAGATTTTTTTTTTATTTTCATAAAAATGAAACTGAGGAATGGTAGATTTGAAGAAAATTTCAGGTATCAGACAAAAGGAGTGATTTCACAACCCTTGAATAAACTTTTTAAGGATTTGTATAAATGCTGTATAGTTAGAAGGGTTCTCTTCAGACCAGTTCTGAATGGTTTTATGAGCTGCTGAGGCTTGTTGTAGTACTTACAGGTTGTCTATTTATAAGCTGAAATAGGAAATAGGCAGTGGTTCCTAGTAGAAGTTAGAATCTGAAATCCTGCAGGGACTCCATCTCTCTCTCTCTCCTTTTTTTTTTACAAACAAAAAGTTATTCTTTTTTTCTATGTTAAAAATAATTTGTTAACACCATTCTCCAAGAACAAGCCCATCTATTTGCTTTTAATTATGTATATTTCTAATGGAAATTTACTTGGGGACAGAATGATAGTTCCTTTAAAGCTGATGCTGATGGAAGAAAAAAGTAAAATAAATTAGTCATTTTCCATGTTAACGTTTTTCCTTTTTCCACAGAACTGATTATTGTGAACATAAGGTTGTGCTTGATATGATATTCAAGATGGGAGAGGCTATATTGATTGTGGAGAAGAAAAGTAACTGCTCTATGCTGATTACTGATTTACTCTGCTAAGATAGCAAGAAGGAAATTTGCGAGTCCTGTTTTGTTTTTTTTGAACAAGACCAAAAAAAAGCTACAAAAGTTTGTTAGGGAAAAATGGCTACTACCTCGGCTCTGAAAGGCACTGAAATCTTCCAACAGCCCAGCTTTGCCGACACTGTTGTTTTGGGGTTCTCCACCACCCTGGCCTTCTGCGGGACCCATAATGTGCAGTTGTGATTCGGGTTAGAAAATCCTTCTAGCCTCTGCTCAGGTCGCTTGGTCAGGCGTGGCCCTTATTAAAAGGCAATAGCGGGAAGAAAGGTGTATTTTCTTGAATCTGATCAACTTCAACCTTCGCTTTAGCCTAACGCTGCGTATCCAATCCAAAACTGTGAAAGTAGTTACTGTTGCCTTCTGGAAGTGGCCAAAATAAGACGCCCAGAGGCCGGGAAAGTGGAGAGGGCAAGTGACTCGGACAAGCCGAGCTAAAACTGAGTTAAGTGCGAAGCCAAGAGATTTGCATAGGACATTCCAAGGGGAGGAGAAACGCCTGAAGGAAATCATCTCCTCTTCCATCCAGTGTCAGAAATAGCCCTGGGAAAGAAGTCCCAGACGAGGGAGGGAAGGAGGAAGGAAGGAAAAAGGGAGGGGTGGAATTGCTTGCGGCGGCGGCGGAGGAGGAGGAGGAAGGGGGGGCGGTGATAGGACGGGTAGGTAAGAGCGAGGCAGAGCGCCCGGGCTCCGGGAGCAGCGGAGAACCAGCGCGGAAAGGGAAAGTTCGGGCGAAAGGTGGCGGCTGGCGGAGACTAGAAGAAGGCTCGGAGTCGGAGGTCCGAGGCGCCTGGCAAGGGCCGGGTGAGAATGGCAGCGTCCACGCCGCGCCTGCAATCCGCCGCGGGCTACAATCCGGCCCGCGGGAAACTTCCCAGGAGCCTCCGGACAGCCTGCAAGGGTCAAGCTGGCCACTAGAGGGCCGCCGTGGGCTGCTGCGTCTCTCGACCCCTCGGGCACGGGGGAAGCCACCCGCCGCCGCCGCCGCCGCCGCCGCCGGCGGGGCAAAAAGAGGTTCCTCGCCCCCAGCCTTGCAGATCCAAACGGATGGCAAGGCTGAGATGTGGAGCGGGAGGCTCTTGGTGGATTCTGGCGCTGGCCCTTCTCAAGGTGGGTGAGAGGCACGCGCGAGGGGCCGAGGAGGGGGCTGGCCAGGTAGGGCGCGCATCCCCCTTGCCGTCTTGCTCCCTCCTCCCGCGCTGGCTCTTCCTTTTCCTATCAGTTCTTTCTAACTGCTTCCCATGACTGCGCCCTCCGCCTCACCGTACCAAGCAGGTGGAAGTGAAGTGAACTTTCGACGGTGGAAACTCTGAGCACCGAAGGCGGTCTTTCAAAGGGATTGAGTGCTGGGTCATTATTTCGGGAAGATCGTGGGTCATACCTTCCCTTCGTCCGCGGCTTTAGGCACCCTAAAGTGAGAAGAATGGGACTCCCATATCCGGGCTGCAAAAATCCGGGCGGTCGGGAATATGCAACAACTCCTCTTAGCTGCCATTTAGGGACCGTCTGTAATTTTGCAGCCCTTGTGTTAAAGAGGTAGACTCACACCTGCCTGCACACCCATGTACAGACACACCTAGGAAAAGTGATAGTTCTGTTCCATGGCTTGGATTTTGCACATTTTTCTGGATTAATTAATACAGAGAAGGGTGTTCATACAGCTTCCCTCAAAACTGTGAACTATTTCAGGATGATGTGTTGAAAATGCAAGGACCTTAGATTTTGCCCAGTTCTCTTAGGTGAGGGTAAATCAGGAAGAGAGCATTTACTCCTAAAAGGCATGTGCTGTTTCTCATTGTTCCCTAGAGCGGCCTAGGAGCTCCAGTCAAATGCACCATCAACCAGACAGAATGGAAGGTCTCCAGCCAGTCAATTTATCTCAGATGGAACAGTTCGGGCAACCTCTGTAACTTCAGTGTAACCTGTAGCTCCAGCAAGGCTTCATCCAGGGATTGCCAGCCCATCCAGAAGCACAATGGTTCCTATGAGTGTGACTTCAATGGCTTGGAAGCTGGGACCTTGTACTTGCTCAAGATTGTTTCTCTCTCTGATGGAGAAACTAGCAATATCACCCTGCAGACAGGTATGAATGACAGGTACAGGTTGGCTGATCATTTGGGGGATGCTTAGAAACTGAGAAAAAACCTGATCTCTCCTAGTTTCACCCTCATGCTACTCC
Organism: Python bivittatus; assembly: GCF_059951505.1. Taxonomy (NCBI): domain Eukaryota; kingdom Metazoa; phylum Chordata; class Lepidosauria; order Squamata; family Pythonidae; genus Python; species Python bivittatus. The sequence goes on along the minus strand of NW_028277058.1, from coordinate 21,105,036 downwards.
TGAATTTGTAGGGATTATTACGTAACATGAAATTAATGTAAAAGGTTCCTTAAACACCACCTCTCCATTCTTAGTTTGGTCACTGATTTCAAGAGCTAGATTACATGCAACAATATGATTTGAAACCTCTTAAAAACATTTGTAATAGCTATTTTAACTGTGTAGTCTTTATTTTTATTCTCATTTACAAATTAGAAGTTCCTAATTGCTATAGCTGTTAACTTCTTACTAAGCATATTTCCTTTTATGAGGGTTGATTCATTCTACTTTGGGAATCTTTCCTACCTATATTAGCCCTGCCCTAGTTAGTACTTATCAGCTTTCCCCAAACTATTGACCCCTAGATGTGTCTAGCTATAATTACCAGCATCTCCAGCCAGGGTGGCCATCCTGGGTGGGGATTAGGGGATTGAACTCCAACTGATCTGTGAGATACCAGGTTGGAGAATGCTTATCTGGATATTGATTTATGCAGGAAATGTTGATGCTTGTTCATAAGTACATCTGATTTCCCCCTAATAGTCACATTAAAATAACTCTGAAAATATATTGCCGCCATTCCTAAGGTACTTAATTCAGATCACTCATAAAACTCATGTAGCCATGTAATGTTGCAAGGAGCCATAAGGCATTTAGGAGGTCCTAAATCTTTTTTTTAAAAAACCTGCATTGATAATAATTAATTTTAATACGAGCACAAAACAATTGTACAATATTTTTATAAGAGGATTTTATATATACCACTATGTCTATATACTATATGTTCCAATATATCAAGCTCACAACAGAAGTATTAAAATGGCATTGGGTATGTGTGTGTGTGTACATAGATATATAAAATAAATATTGCATATACGTTTTGAAATATAAGTAGCCAATTGTGAGTTTCTTCTGATTCTAATTTAACTACAAGATCAATAGGAGACTTGTCTGTATCCATAAAGAGCATAAAGACAGAGAGGTGGGTCATCAGCAGAAAAGAAAACAATAGTAAAAGATATGAACTTTCACTACCTGAACACTGTGTTTGTGCGTGCATGTGTGTGTAGTAAAGTTTTCATTTCCTGTCTTTCACATTTACAACATGATTTACACCTAAAGTAATATTTCAATGTGCCCTTTTCAATCTTGTAGTAATGTCAGAAATTATTTCATTACACTTATACTTACAGTAGTGCCATGTAACAAAAAAATTAAAAACTGTATCAGAAGAAGAGTTCACTTAAGCTCTATAAAATAGGTTCAAAGACATTCTGACTATGTAAATACGACATGTTTAATCAACATGTTTTTCTTTCAAGATAGTTATGTGGAAAACTAAAGATTCTATATTGAATAAATGATTATTAAATAAAAACAAACACCAAATACAAGATAGAAATCGAAGTAAGAATAACATAATGAAAGCACAGTGAATTTATTTAAAATCCTTACAAAAATGAAAGCAATCAAAAGTTCACCAAGCCTGGTTTCTTATATAAATCTTTTTGTTGTTGTTGCTAGTATATGTGCAAAGAATTGTAAAATATCTTTATAGAAATATTTTATTTCTATGATATATCACTTTTGGGCAGTTGCTAGTCAAGAACTTTGCAACAATGTAAATGGTTTTTAAGTGTTTGCTTCCAGACCAGAGTTTCAGGCCAGGCACTTCCCAAACTCATTGTTCCTTTGTTCTAGCGGATGTCCAAAGGACTGAGTGTTTTGTGTTCTGAGCTAGATAGATTAGATAAAGACTGAATTTCTGAACTTTGCCTTCTAGGCACGCAATCTTTTAATTTGCTTTAGAAGTTGATTCCCACCTCCAATTTATCATTTTCAGACTTATTTATATGAAGAGCAATCCAGTCAGTGAAGCCTTCTGAAAGTCTCTATGTTACATACATAGGAAAATACTTTCTTTTGACTAAGACTGTTGGCCTAACACCGTTAGTTGTCACAGATTGGCAGCAATTATTCGAGTCTTGGGCAGGACAAGTAGAGATTAAACCTAGAGCTTTGCTTCATTCTGCTGTTGAATTAAATAGGTCGTGAACAGGTTAACTCTGAGCCTTTTCCATCCTGCAAGTTCAGAGTTGGTAACAAATAATTCAAAACATAAAGCTGTTTACCAACTGTTTCCACCATATCTCGCTACCAACTAATAACCGCCATGTTCCTCTAGTGACCAAATTCCAGGACCATATTTAGAGTTTTATAAACAACATAGAGGTGTCAGAAGATGATTATTGCATCCTTCTTCACCTGTAGTTTCCAAAATTCAAAATATTTTATTTCCTCACTCCCTTAAAATGGTTAGTCTGCTGTTTAGGACATAACTCTCATAAGGGAAAAAGCTGAGGATAGGTTTGGGAGATGGGTGGTTTCTTTTTATTCAAATGCTTCCAAAACTGAAGAACACATGACCTCTTAAAAAAAAATCCTTCAAAAACTTCATAACTTATGGGAGGGGAAGTAGATTGAAAGGTAATTCTGTGGATGAAGAAATTCATTTTTTTCTCCAGGGGACTTTGATCATCTCTCTTATAAAAACAGTTTTTAAATATTATTGTACTGTTTAGAAGGGAAAAAATGTAAAACGTGTGTGAAAAGCTTGGCTATTGATCACTTAGTGCCTAGTTTTACAAAACTGGAAGAGGAAGAACAAATTTATCTATCTACGCACAGACACACACAAATACACACACACACACACACAAACATATACAGTACATGCTTGCATACAATTATATGTTCTCTGTTCCCTTTACGGCTCTGGGCAACTTATAAGATACAATAAAAAGGTGATGGTGGTGGTGGTGGTGTTATAATATGTGTGTGTGGGGTCTATGTGTGTGTGTTTACATATATATTTTCGATGCCATCCCAGTTGATCCCAGAACTGCCTTCGAGGAATTATTTATGTATTTATTTGATTTATATCCTTTTCATTCAGGAGCTCAAGGCGGTATACATAAAACTTTCTTCTCCTACTTTTCCCCCAGCAGCAACCCTGTGAGGTAGATTGGGTTGAGAGACAGTGACTGACCCAAAGTTACCTAGTGCATTCCCAAGGCTGAGGGTGCACCTTATTCTTGGTCTCCTGTGCTGACTGTGGAAGCAGATGTCATCAAGGGCAGTCTGTGCCTTACAGGCCTGCATTACAGCAGTTCCACCACAAAATTTAGCTACAAAGTTATGGAACAATGAATTGTATTAGTAAGTAGAATCTAGGGGGGAAAGTTCTATTCAGAAGGAATATATAGTGGGGAGAATACAGTACAAGAGTGAGATCTGATTGGCAGCCTAGAAGGACAGCTTGCTTCTTGAATGACTTTTGCTAGCCTCATCCAGTGAGCCTGTTGGTGGAGCACGTGCATCTCTCCTGAAGTGTTTTTAGTCTGGACCATGCTGTTCCCCAGGGTGACGAAAGGAAAAGTCTAGACCAGTGTTCCCAGAATTCCCCAGCCAGCCATGGGAGATGAAGTCCACTCATCTTAAAGTGGCCAAGTTTGGACAACACTGGTCTAGACCAAAAGCAATGTAAGAGACACCTGGCGAGACTACACACTGAGAACACTCCCTCTGTATTTTGCCATTGTATGTTCGTTCTTTGTATAGTGAGGAAGGAAGTGCATATGAAAGAAAACACATATCATAGCCACCTCTAGGTCATACCTTTGCAACTAAGGTATTTCAGAAGGCATTTAAACAAGTTTGTTAAGGGATTGGTTAAATAAATTCTAACCAAAGCAGCACCTGGCAGTTTTCTGTAACAGCATAGAACATTACGAAGATTAAGACTGAGTGGTCCCCTTTATATTGTAGTCACTCCCAAAACTACGTATTCTTCCTCCTTCCCCTTCCTTTACTGAAGGAAGTACTCAGGCATAATCACATGCTTGTATATTATATAGACCATCCTTGTTCTAGAACAATTGCATTGTTTGTGCCACCCTTTATTCATAGCAGTTGAAGAAGAAAGGCAGGAACAAAATTCTCTTGCTTTAGATTTTAATTTAATTGATAATTAAAATGTTAATTTAATTTAATTTAATTTAATTTAATTATAAATATTTATATCTATATACACCCAGGCAAAAAGAAATGTGTATTATAGGTAAGGTTGCAGCCTTTTTTAAAATTTCCTTAGGCCTGGACAATTTAGCTTTTTTCACATCTCCCTTCTTCTAGTCCCCAGCTATCTCATCCCTGCTGGTCTACCTTCTTTATTCTTCGATACGTGGTTGAGCTCAGTTTAGATCTTGAATAACAGCTACTCATATTTTTATCTTACATATAAGAAGTATTCAGGCAATTGATATGCTTTGAAATATAGGCTTTGCTCATTTGGTTTCTATCTTGTTTGTCTTGTATTTGTTCGTTGGAAACTCATAGATCCTTTGCCCCCTGCAAGATTTGAAATTAAGAAGGAAAAAGTTACAACTACCACTTTACGGGTTTGGTGGAGCCCATCCTTTGGGAAAGTGGACTGGTATGAGCTACAATTACTTAATGGCGTCAAAAAGGTGGAGGAGATACTAGTGCCTGGAGGCATTTCTAGAAGTGAACAGATATTTGCCAATCTCATCCCTGGCAGCAAATATATCATCACCATCAGAGCAGTTTCTGGAAATAAAAAAAGCTCATCAGTTGACATCAGTGGCTCTACTGGTAAGATTGCTGGGTATAACAATATTATATTCAGCAATATTATTTCACTTATGCATGTAATTTCTGTTCCCCTAAAGCAGTGTTGTCCAAACTTGGCCACTTTAAGATGAGTGGACTTCAACTCCCAGAATTCCTGGCTGGGGAATTCTGGGAGTTGAAGTCCACTCATCTTAAAGTGGCCAAGTTTGGACAACACTGCCCTAAAAGGGAAAACCACGTTAACAAATTAGAATTCCTTAAGCATAAAATAATTTTGAAGTGGTTTGGGAATAACCATAGACATTTGTGGGGGGCCATGGGATGGCAAATGACAAAAGACACATGCTGACATCATTTTGCAAATATTGTGATTTATGTATTTGCATCAAACAGCAGGATTCAAGCATATAATTAGGGCATTTACCTGTTGATGCCACTTTGGTTTGCTCAGGACACTGCAGACAATGAAAGTCAGCAGAAATCCACCATTTAGCAGAAAAGTTAGCATTTAGTCATCTATAAAGAAGCATTAAAGTGAGGTTTTCTCACATTATTTATAGCAATATTGCTATAATATTTAATTTATTCATTATTTATTAACATATATAATTTAATTTAATTCATTATAAGAATATAATATATATGTATATAAGAAATATAATAATAAATATATAATATAAATATATTTATGATTTATTATAAATATTCAGATGCTATATGCTATAATTTTATATATATATGTGTGTATATATATATAAACTGTGTCCCACACTGTAGCATCTGAAAAAAATTGGAACTTGTCAGATCCACTGAGCCTACAAGTACGAGAATTCATAGTCAACTGCTGACCACAGTGGCTGGAAATTCTGGGGGTTTTAGGCCTGAATATAAGTGAAGGGCACTAGGTTTTCAGAAGGCTAAATTAGAGGAAGTCTATACGGGGATTTCTCTGCTGTCACAAACCTGCCTGAACAGATATTGATGGCAGATGCAATAACAAAATTAAAAAAAAACCCTGAACTGATATTGGGTAGAGTAATTCAGACAATGTCCTGATTGGTCTTCATTTCCCAAATAGCATGAAAGCAAGTGATGCAGAAGTCTAAATGGGAAAATAAAGTTCAGAAAATCATAATTAATATCCAAAAATATGATTTGATTGAAACAGAAGTAAGGTTTCACTGAGGAAGTTAGGCATCATTCTTGATGCATAAATTTTAATCTGCAAAATTGGATGTCTCTTCAGAATACAGATAAATATTTCACTGAAAGCTAGTTATCTTTGTTTAGTAAAATGTATATTTTAAGGGGGGGGGGTGTTTCTAAGGCTGTTAAAATATTTACAATATTCTTTGTGTAACCCTCTCCCTTTTCTTCTTTTCACAGTTCCTTCGCCAGTCAAAAATATCAAGATCTCAAGCAAGGTGCAATCATTCCATGTTTCTTGGTTGCCAGGGGATGGCCACGTGGACCAATACAGGCTAGTTTTGCTGGAAAAAGATACTATAGTTCAACAGATGAATCTAGAGAAAGATGTTTTGTCATACAATTTTTCAGGATTAACACCAGGATGTCTATATAATTTGACGATTATTTCCAAGTCTCAGGGGATGGAGAACTATAATGTAAGACAAGTAAGAACTGGTAAGATTTTACAAATATTTTCCTGAATAAGATAAATAATTAAAGGGTAAAATAAAACCACTTTTTTTTTCAAAATAAATCCCAGATTTATTCATATAGATGTCCTTAAAATTAATTGCAATAGTATGTGATGTATCATAAAAAGTGTCTGTGACTTTAATGGGAAAAAGTAAAGAGATTTAAGTCTTGAACTATTTCAGAATAAGAAGATTTTATTCTAATTTAGAATATTTTATACCTCCACTGACGGCTGTCCCATTCGTCTCAGTTAAAGGGGTCTTAGAACTCAACAGGACACATTTCAACAGACAATGATTAGATGAGGGTAAATAAATAAAATATAGTCAGCACTTACCATTTTTATATGTTATTTATATATATAACCAAGTGCGTCCTATCATTTTCATCAATGTTACTTTTTCTGGTTCAGAAACTTATGAATCCTGAAAAAAAGCCAGCTAATTTCAGGAGCAGTTAAATATTGGATACTTGTATTCAATTCTATATGCAATAGGAAGTCCAAAGCTTACAATATTCAAAACTGATAAGGCCAAGTTAAAAGTGTGATTGGAATATGTGAGATATTTTATGGACTGTTAAATGATTCAAAATGCTTTGATCAAAATATATATCTGATTTTTGGTCAGTACTGACTTTTCTACCACATAGAATACTCCACAATATTTTAACATGATTTCATCACCAGAGAAGGGCTGTGAAAATAGTAGATTGTTATGAATATGTTACAGAAGCTAAGACCTACTGCTAGACAGAGAACCACTACACTGGTGTCAAGCTAATGGAGCCTGTAAACGATAATCTCTATTACTTTGTTGGTATTGATAATAGAATTGTTTCCAGTTCAAAATATATTTAATACAGAACTGTAAGGATGTGCAACGCTTACTGATTTGAGAATGGACCATTCCAAAGAAATCCAGAACATTTCATTCTCACTGTGATCATGCCAGATCTCCACCCATGCCATTCTGGGGTGGTTCAGTGGATTCCAGAAGTAAATCCTCCAAATTGGAAGTAGGAATTGCAGTTACTCCAGGAAATCACTGAACCACCCCCAGAATAACATGCTGAAGAATGAGTTTTGCATATACCTATAGTTCTGGTGCAAGCATTTGGTCTACTGTACTTAATAGCTAATTTTTTAAACTCTTTTTTAATAGCTCCAGCTAAAGTCTTAGATTTGATGGTAGCTAATGATGGTAGTCTGGATACACTGAAAGTGTCATGGAAGAGGCCTTCAGGGAACCTTGATTTCTACAATGTCACCTTATTTCATCATGGGTCTTTTAAGGGAAGCAAAACTTTACAAGCACAAGTCACAGAGACTTATTTTGACAAGCTAATTTCTGGAAGTCTGTATGAAGTGAATGTCAATGCAATCAGTGGTGAATTGTTCACCAAAATGACAGCTCTTGGAAGGACAGGTACGTTTCTAGTTTTTCTAAGCACCTTCTAATCAGGAGTATTTTGATCTTTTGTGCCAATTGGTTTCTATGCAGTCAGTACTATGGATTGGATTTAGAGTACAGTTAGAATAGTCCTACAATATTAATTAGTAAGTAATGAACTAAATGTATGTAAAAGACTGTGCAGAGATATGCTCATTTGCCATCGTAACTGTTGTATGTCTGCTTACAGTCTGACTTTTACAGTAATTTGTTCACCCTGCGCCATAGAGGATGTAATGATATTATAACTGGAATAGAGCACAATTAAAGAGGAAGACTGCCGATGGAAGAGATGCTTAAAATTCTCACTATAAATCCTATACCTAGCCATTCCTTCTCCAACTAGGTTCAGTCCCAAATGGAGAAACAAGTTAAAATATATCTGGCAAGGAGAATTTGTACTGTAGATAGGAAGGGAGAGTTTGTACTGTAGATAGGAATAGGATTACCAACTCCTTCTCAGGTAGTGATTCTACCCTGCCATTGTGTTGCAAATCTTGCATTATATAGACACAGGATTTTAAATCACAAATTGGGACTTTGTAAAGTTTTGAAAAGCATTTAAATTTTAATCAGTATTACCTGAGAACAGAACTAGGAAGTTACTGAATAAATGAATGCTAATAGAATAGCAACCTATAGAAGAACAGTTTATTCTGTGATAAACCAGTGTCCTTTTCCCTGGTATCATTTTGCATTCTGTGTTTCAGTTCCCCAGAAAGTTTCAGAATTGAAAGCAGACAGCATGGGTTGGTTAAGATGTCTGAAAGTAAGTTGGCTTCCCCCGACGGGAGACTGGGACAAATATCGTATTTTATTGTTTGACCGCTCTACATTACTGCTGAATACTACGCTGGAGAAATATACAAGAGAATACATCATCAAGGATTTAGGGCTCATTCCTGGAAGACAGTATGAAGTGGTTGTTACTGTAGAAAGTGGAGGCTTGCAAAATAAAGCCCACTGCAAAGGCAGAACAGGTGAGAAAACTGTTTGTTGGGGTTGGGTTTTCTCCTATTATAGCCAGCAGAAACTTTGGAAACTTAAAAAGAGATTGTCTGGGATGAGATCATGGAATATAAATACAAATGTTGGGTAAGGGACTGTGAAGTACATAAAAAAGATTTGAGACCTACTGCTTTAAGTCAATTAAAGGAAAGCTGTCGACTCTGAAATAAGCAACTGCTGTGGGTAGAAAGTTAAGAACTCTACTTTTACAAAAAGGAAGGGAGTAGTCTAGAAAACAAAAGATAGGAGGGTGTATAAGAAGATCGGGGTCAGAAACCCTGCCTTATCTTATACCTCGTGTTGATTGTTTTTCCTGCTACACCCTGCCTTTTGGTCCTTTAGACTTTATACACATTTTGACTCTTTGACACTGTGTTTTTCATAAGCATAAAGTGCAGGTTATTGTGGGCTACAGAAGTGTATGATTCCTAGGCAAAAAGAGAAGCTGCTATGAGATGCAGATGACCCACTTTCAAGGCAGCATTATCCTATAACGTGCATATTTTATATCTGTTTGCTTGCTTGTTTGTGCATGCCTTCAAGTCAGTGTAGACTCCTGGTGACTGCCTGGCTTAGTCCCTGCAGTTTTCTTGGCAAGATTTCAGAAGTGGTTTGCCATTGCCTCCTTCCTAGGGCTGAGAGTGTGTGACTGGCCTACAGCCACCCAGCTGGCTTTGTGCCTAAGGCAGGACCAGAACTCATGGTTTTCTGATTTCTGATGCCTTAACCACTACACCAAGCAGGTTTCTATCCTGGTGCCTGACTTCCATGTTTCCATTGAAAACTGTTCTAAGAAAATTAATCTGATCAGATGTTCATAACCGTGTTTGTTGATATAGATAGATATAGATATAGTAAATGGAAGCAGACAATGGATCATGCCTTTTATTGCTCTTCTTTGAATTCTAACCACATGGAAATTTAATTTAGAACTTTGATTGCTTGTAGGCATTGGCCTTGTTTTCACAACGCATCTAATTGAATCAGTCACTAATCTAGTCAGATCTCCTTACCAGTGGTTCTAGTTACACAATCACACTAAATATGTCGAAACATAAGAGTACTCCTTGTAGTAGGAATACTAGAAGGTTTCATGATAATGTAGCTCAAGGGTATCTGTGGGTGGGTCATTCAGAGGGGCTCCATAGCCATGAGATCAAAGCCCTTCTCACTGTGCATTGTCCCTTTTTTATGTGAATGGAAAAGTGCACGGTTTTGATCATGCAGTCACAGCTGGCATCTTGATTTATTTATTGTCCCTATGGGTGCCCCTTGTTATAGTGCCTTGGCTTGGCTATCTATGACTTGCCTACTGCAACTAATCAGTGTTTAGGAGATGTACTGCTAAGTCATGAGTTCTGGCTATTTTTCTTTTCTTTTTTGTTTTGGTGTCCAAAATAGATCGCTTGGTTAGGTATCCCCACAGCATGGCTGATGCGGTAGAGTTGTAACCATGCTCGTGACTGGGTCTTTTACCCAGGACTAAATTTACCCCCCGCCTCCCCAGGATTAGTTGACTGGTCTAATTTACCTTTTTGGGGGTTTCCACAGCATCCTAATTACCCTTCTCTATTGACTTAGCTTTTTTGTAGGAACAAGACCACTGTGGTTTCATAAATAAATGCTCAATTCATTCAACTGTCTCATCAAAATAAAGGCAACTCCCACCAGCCTTCTCCTCTGTTTGAAGTGTCTCATTAAATGTCAAATCCTAAGTAATATTGCTCGGTGCCAGATGGAATGTAACTGTGCTCAGAACATAAAGCATACCTCTTCTAACACCAACTCGGCAACTTGCAGACACAAACAGAGAAAAGGAAAAATCTTTAAAATAACACATCGGCCTTGAAAAACTACAACCCTTCAGCTGGTACCACTACAAGCTGTGAAGCCAAGCTCACATAGGAAAGGAGTGCTTCTTACTTGTGGGTAATGTCATTGGTCAGTTGGTAGACCACACACACCAAGTCTTTTTCAACCCATAGCACTACAGCTAAGCCCATCATCTGTAAAATATTTCTTCACAACCTTTGTCAAAGCAACATCACCAACTCCTTTTCAAAATGCAGCTCCTCCTAAGACCTCAGTATTGTGAGGGTATTTTTTTTTCTCTTTTTTCCACAGCTCCACAGCCAGTTCTTCAGCTCCGTGTGAAGCATGCTAATGAATCCTCCCTAACAATCATGTGGGCGACCTCTCAGGCTGACTGGGATCACTATGTGGTTTCACTGGGACACCGATCACTCACCATTGTTAACAGGGCTCTGACTAAGGAAGCCAAGGAGTTCACTTACACTGACCTGTCTCCTGGACGAAAGTACACTGCTAACGTCACCACCATAAGTGGGGATTTGAGTAATTGGACGTCAGTTGTGGGACGTACAGGTACCATACTGTTGGTATATTATTAGTCTGGGTTTTTCTTGAAAAGCAATGACCTTGTATTCTTGTCTTAATCATTGCTCTTGAAACTGCATGTCTTCTATAAAAAAGGAAATTGTGTCTACTCAGAATATACAGAATATGAAGAGCTCTGCTAGATTTGTTCCAAAGCCATGTACAGGTACATGGGCCCAACTGGGACCCACCACTTGGTTGTTGAGCAAAGCTGTCCTTGAGTGAAAACCGTGACTGTGCTTATGTTCTCGCTTCAGCTTTTCTTTGCTTTATAGACTTGCAAAGGCCTTGAGGATTGGTCATAAAATTACTTTTTTATCACCATCGTAACTGCAAACAGTCACTGAAACAAGGCAGTCTCTAAACTAGTGTTTCTCAACCTTGGCCACTTGAAGGTGTGTGGACTTCAACTCCTAGAATTCCCCAGCCAGCTATGCTGGGTGGGGAATTCTGGGAGTTGAAGTCCACACACCTTCAAGTGGCCAAGGATGAGAAACACTGCTCTAAACAAAGACTACCTGAATCTAGCATTCTGTTCCCATAGTTTCCATAGAGATCCTCACGAGCAGAGCAGGAGGCAAAGCACGTTCTATTCGGTTTACCAGCCCAGTGCCTCTGATGCTGGAGATATATGTCGAGCCGTCATAACAAGCAGTCCCTGATAAGTTGGCGCTTTATGAATTTGTCTAAGGTCATTTTAAAGCAATTCAGTCTGCAGCCATCACTATCTCTTGTGGTAGTGAATCAAACCTATTATGGCCTCTTATTCACTTATTTGCCTCTAAGACCATAGCAATATGGTCATTTTTCCTCAGAGAGGAGTTACTTTAAAACCGATCATTTTGGTTGCCTTTTTCTGCACGTTTTCTAGTTTTCCAATTGTTTTTTTCTGCATTTAGTATTCCAAAAATTGTAATATCTGGCATCCATACAAAGGCTTTACAATATGGGCGGCTTGGTTTTGCATATGGGATGTACATTTTTTACAGCGTTTGATAGATATATAGATGTTTTCACTGAACTGTTAAAACTGCAGTATCTCTGTCTTGGTCAACTTTTGCCAGTAAGATACAAGCACATATATGCCATACTAAGAAGTTTTGCCCCAGTGCCCATCACGGTGTGCTTGTTTACACTGAACTCTACTTGCCATGTCATTACATATTCCCCCAGTTTGGAGAGGTCCTTTTGCAAGTTTTCACTACCATTTTTGTTTTAACCATCCTTAATAGTTTGGTTTTGTAAGCAAATACAATCACCTCACTCCTCACCCCTGACTTCACATCTTTCAATCATAAATGATACAACTTTGATCCTAATTTAGTTTATTGGGAAACCCCACTATTTACATATTCCATTGTAAGAATTGTGTACTTCTTTAACTAGTTTTTGCCCATAAGCAAATCTGTCCCCTTACTCTGTGACTTTTATGTGAGAGTTCTTGGTGAAGAACTTCATTGAAAGCCTTTTGAAAGTGCAAGTAGACTACGTCCACTGGGTCATGCCATCCACATGATTTTTGGAAATTTTTACAAGATGCAAAAGATCTCTTTTGGATTGCATTTTCATTGGTATAAATGTAGCCATCTGTGAGGAATAAAAATGCTATAACCAGTGCCCTTTTGAATAAAACAATAATATTAATGAACTGGAGGGATCTGCCTATACTTGGCAAAAATGCATGAAGTGTCGCACCCACCAGTACTAAAACTGATTCTAAGGACTTCTGTTCCCAAGAGGCCAAAAACTTTCAAATTTCAGAAATGTTCAAACCATTTGAACATATGACTGTATTTTATTGCCTTATTGTTACTAACCATGCTTCTAAGACCCTTTTCATGGATTTAACTGGTATGATTGTTAATTTTTTTGTAAGGTAAATAACTTTTTCTCTTCATTAACCATAATACTCATCTTTCAGTTCCAGCACAAGTGATGAGCTTAAATGTAGCAAACCAAGGAACAACCAACAGTCTGTTCACCAACTGGATAAGGCCAGAGGGAGATGTAGATTCATACCAAGTGTTGGTCATTCATGAAAATGTTGTCATAAAAAATGAGACTGTTTCCAGTGATACCGATAAGTACCACTTCCAATCCTTAAAACCTGGAGGACTATATTCAGTGGTTGTTACCACTGTTAGTGGAGGAATATCTTCCAGACAAGTGATTGCTGAAGGAAGAACAGGTAGGTATATATGTATACATGTATTCATGTGTGTATATGTTAAAATGATTATATCAGGCCTGTCCTTCAGAGAGGAAACAAAATCAGCAATATTTTAAAGTAGTGCTCAGGTGGCCTCTGGCTAACTTTTCTGGGTAGAAGCTAGTTGGTTGAACTTGGATGGGAGGCTGCCAGGGAGCCCTAGTGCTACAGGCTAGAATAGAAAGTCAAAAAACTTCTGGAAAAAAGGCTGTGGCAAATCAGTTCCATATTACTACATGGTTGTATCCATGAAATCATCAGGAATAAATCTCAACTGGAATAACAGTAGTTCTTGGGGACTAAAATGTCCAGTGGTGGCTGTGGTGGTAGTGATGATGCCTTCTTCTTAAGGAACTAGGTGTTTTTTCATTTTTAATATTGCTCATAGCACTAAAGTACAGTGGTACCTCGGTTCACGAAAGCTTCTGTTCACGAACAATTCAGTTCACGAACAGCTTTGGCCGCAAAATTTTGCCTCCGTTCGCGAATACTGGATCGGGTTACGAACAGGATCCCCGGCCATTTTCTCTCCCGTGACACGTGGCGGCTTCCTGTAGGGAGGGGGACTCTCCCTCCAAGCAATATCCGCCTCCCCACCTGCCTTCCTGTCCTCCACGCCAGAAGTCGCGTCGAGCAAGGTTAGCTTTCTCTCTCTTCGTGCTGTACTTTGTGTCATATTTTTGCAGTTTTTAAAAAAATATATATATGGTTCAGAACGGATTAACCGTAATTATATTGAACCTTATGGGAAAATTTTATTCGGTTCACAACCAATTCGGTTCGCGACCAGAGTCGCGGAACGAATTAAGTTCATGAACTGAGGAACCACTGTATTAGGGCAAATCTCTGTTGTAAAAACATTCCTTGATTCTGGAATGTGCTAGAACAGCCATCTCCAACCTGATGCCCAATCGTCATGCTGGCTAGGGTATAGGAATTGGCCAACATGTCTAGGTGACAGTTTTATAATGTTGTTTGAGATGTTGTGGCTGGCTTTACAAGGCTAAGGGATCTGAAATGGTACTTCAAATGGAGCATAGAGGGAAGTAAGGAAAAGGAAGTTTTACTTTCTTGAAAGGTAAAATAAAAATATGTGTATAATTACAGGTTGAGAGCCAGTTTGGTGTAGTAGTTAAGGTACTGGGTTAAAAACTGGTAGACTTTGAGTTCTAGTCCCACCTTAGGCACAAAGGCAGCTAGGTAGCCTTAGGCCAGTCACTTTCTCTCAGCCCCAGGAAGCAGGCAATGGCAAACCATTTCTGAAATCTTACCAACAAAACTGCAGGGACTAGGCCAATCAGTCACCAGGAGTCAACGCTGATTTGAAGGCACCCCACCCTCAAAAAGCCAGATTAAATTCTTTTTTTAGGTCTTCTGAAAATTCATCTGGCCACACAAATTGAAACTATTTTCTTGGGATGAACATTTTTCAGTATTTTCAAATGGAAATAATGACAGTTTTGTTCATTGAGTTTTATTCACATTTCTGTCATGGATTTTGCAGTCTTCAGCTTATGTAAAAAACTGCCATTGTGCACACACTCTTTCCTTGTGAGAATAAAGCTAATATGATTTTTAAAATGGAGATATCAGAAGAATACATAATGAATATTCATGAACATTTGACTTCTAAGGAAATTGGACAGCAGTCTGGTGAATTTCTTAAGTGATAGGTAGAATGTTTGAATTAATGCTTTCCAATTACAGAATTTATATATTTGAAAAAAAATTAAATTAATAGAGACTTATGCATTTTGAGGATATATCATTTTATGATATGATTCAGGTAATTATTGAAAGAAACTTGAAAGAGCAAGTGTCAAAAGAATTAAACTCCATTCCCAGACAAAAGTATTCATAATGCTTTCCACCAGAGGGCAGGCAACTTTAATATTCATTAATGATGTATGTATCCATTTTTAATTGGCAACAGCATTTTGTGAAGGTAATGAATCCTGTTGCAGCACTTCCAGAAGTTCGGCTGATCACTTTGCTTTTCTGTAGAGGAACAAGCAGCGTTCCACCTGTAAATAAGATTCCTTGTATTTGTTTTGTGTGTGTGTGTGTGTTGTTTTAATTAATGTTTAGTGGCTAAGCTCCATATAAATTCCTTCTTAATTGCAAGGGTTGCTGATTCAATAAACTACTATTGTACTAGCAGCATGAGTACAAAGTAACTTTTTTTCCTCTGTGTGTCCAATATACTTAACTAGGCTTGTAGGAGAGAGTATTGTGAATGCCATAGCTGATCAGCAACAAGGCTACGGGGGATCAGTTTTAGCCCCCCACCCCAGGATTGTTTTAGGCAATCTCCTATATTTCCCCCAGTCAGCAGTGTCATATGAACAGGGAGAATGGAGGGTTAACCCTTTATGTCTACTGTACTGCAGAAACAAACATTTAGAACAAGGTACCTCATCTCTGTTTCTGTCTCCATTTTACCTTTCATTCCTTTGTGGCCACACAGCAGACTAGTGGGCCAGGAAGAATAAGCATTCCCTATCTCTGCCTGGGGTAACAGTGATCCAATCAGCCCATTGCGTTTTTATTTTTTTTCTCCATCGTGTTGGGGGGAAAACTTTGTGGTAGCTGGAGGTTGTCAAAGATGGCTGCTTCCCATTTGACCAGAAGGAGAAGGAAGTAGAAAGGCCACCACTTTTTGGGTCCCCCCAACCACTCAGTATTTGCTTCAGCCTCATCCTGCAATTGTTATGTCCCTCCTGACAACAGATTATCCCTGAGGGAATGTGATTCTCAGTAGAAAAAAGGTAATTCCCTTTCTTTGGTCTTGTAGGTGAGAATGAGAGAGTCTCTAATCATCCTCCAGAAAAAGAGCTGTAGTTGTCTTCTGTAGCAAAAGAACGAAGAATCTCATGGAAACTTAAAGACTAACAGCTAGCATTGCATAAGCCTTTGTGGATCAGAGTTCCACTTCAGGACAGGGATCCACAAAGGCTTATGCAATAATACATTTTTGTCATTTTCTCTGTTCTTATACACATGGGCCTTATCTGGAGAGTTTCTCTGAACACACGGTAAACTGAAAACTTTCTGTTGCTTTGATGTGCAGTTCCTTCCAGTGTAAGTGGAGTAACAGTGAACAATTCAGGGCGGAGTGATTATTTGAGTGTTTCCTGGCTGCCAGCTGCTGGGGATGTTGATAGCTACGTTGTGACGCTCTCTCATGGAGGTCAGATTGTTCATATCCTCACCATTGCAAAATTCACCAGTGAGTGCTCCTTCAACACTCTCACACCCGGTCGCCTCTATGATGTGACAATAACAACAAAGAGTGGAAAATATGAAAACCAGTCCTTCAGTCAAGAGAGAACAGGTAACAATAGCTGAAGGAAGAAGTTTGAATGTATTCAATTAAATACAGATCTACCATAACTCTATTATATAAGTGTGTAGGTATGTGATACACATACACACACACACACACACTGTGTCTCTCCCTGAGCTGTATGCTATATAATATCAAGAAAGGAATAAGGACCAAGTTTTGCTTTCAGGTTAATGGCAAAATATCACTTGAACTGTCTGCTTGCTAAATAGTTACATTAAAGGAAAATTTTGTGAACAAAAGTTGTTAAAAGACCATTAGAAATTAAGAATAAATAGTATGCACTTTCATTCAGTGTAATATATTGGATGCTAAAATAGATGAAAACAAGAGCATTGCTTTTGAATATTCAATTTTATCATGCCTTATACACTTCAGTTTACATTTAGTATTTTTCTCATGAAAGAATATAAAACCAATGAGATGTACTATAGAACAAAAAGGTTTTGCTGTTATAAGAGGGAATCATTAGTTTCTAACACAACAAATGCAAGACAAAAAAAAAATACAACCACTTATTCTCCCATATAGATCAGTGTGATATTGAGAAAGAAATATCTGTAACTATATATTATTGTATGTTCTCCTGAAAGACTAGATTCCAATCAACAGTTTACAGAAACAGGTTCTAACCCTTGGTAAATAAAGTAATGATTTAAGAACTCTTTAGTATTTAAAGCGTACTCCAAAAATGACTGTTTACTTACTGCTTGAGGTAGAGGCAGAAGTAGTGAGTGAGCTGTGCTCTGGCCAGCTGACCAGTGGTGAACGTGGGGAGGTGGGGCTCAGGTACTAAGCAGCTTTGTCCTGGCCAGCTGACTGACAGGGAATGCAATAGGCAGAAGCTTAGGCTGTGAATGGTCTCTGGCCAGCTGACTGGCAGTCAATATGGGGAAAAACGGAGCTCAGTCAGCATGAAAACTGTGGCTGCTAAACATAGTGGGGCACAGTTAACCAACTGGTAGACATCCATGGACCACTGGTGATTCATGGACCGCAACTGAAGTCTGTTTCACTGGCTGCATGAATGGTTATATTAAACAGACAAATATATTTGGGAATTATAAAAAAGGGAAAGGAAATTGAAATGCAACAACTGCTGGCTGCAGTAATTTACATTAAAACAATAATGTATATGAAATATATATTTATTACAAGAAAACACTGCCACTACTACACTGATTAATACATGGACTAAAACCCCATCATTTTGATTCAGGCAACAAAATGTTATACAAGCCTTATTCCATTCATTTCATTACAGCCCTGTGGAATAAACCGTTCATATAGATGGGAACAAATACATGATAAAAGTAGAATTTTTGCTCAGTTTTTATACATCCAAACAAATCCAAACAAGCTACAGCTGGTTCAAAATGTGGCAGCGTGGGCAATCTTGGGTGCCCCAAGGATGGCACTTATAACACCTCTGCTGCGGGAGCTGCATTGGGTGCCAGTTTGCTTCCGGGTCCAATTCAAGGTGTTAGTTATCACCTTTAAAGCCCTTGGCATGGATCCAGGTTACCTGAGAGACCGTCTCACCCCCATTACATCGACCCATCCCACCCAGTCAGGCAGAGAAGGCATGTTATGGATCCCGTCAGCGAGAGAATGTCTACTGGCAGGTCCCAGGAGAAGAGCCTTCTCTGCTGTTGACCCCGCCCTATGGAATATTCCCCCCTCCCCCGGTGAGGCAGGCCCCTACCCTCCCAGCTTTCCAGAAGGAATTGAAGACCTGGCTCTGCCAACTTGCGTGGGGCAAGAAGGGGCATAAACAACCCTGGGGGGTGCTGGCACCTTGAAGATGTTCCCCGAGTCTAATAACTCCTAGTTAACATTTATATGGGAATTTTGTTGAAATGTATTTTAATTAATATTTATTCTATTTTAACTAATATTTATTCTTTTTACTGTAAACTGCCCAGAGTCGCTCTGCAGTGAGATGGGCAGTGACAAATTTGAAAGATAAATAAATAAAATCATTCTGGCCTAGATAAGAAAACTCCTTTGTAATGTTAGTAACTCAGTAATTACTGGTATAGAACGAGATGGACATCAAATACTGCCTACACAGCACCATGAGAATATGTCTATTTGGGTGTATTTTACCATATGCAACTACAGCTAAGTCAGAATGATTATCTCTTCCTTATATTTGCCCCATACCAATTCCTTTCTCAAATTACTTTGAGTGTGTATTGACATTTATTATATCAGATATCAGGGCACACTGAAGTATGTTTTATCTTTTCAGTCCCTTCAAATGTCCAGGGACTTACAGTGAGCAATTCTGCAAGAAGTGACTATTTAAAGGTATCCTGGCTACATGCCACTGGAGACTATGACAATTATGAAGTGATCATCAAGCACAACAATGATTTCATTCAAACGAAAACTGTCCCCAAGGATGTGAATGAATGTGTATTCACTAACCTGATTCCAGGAAGGCTTTACAGTGTAACTGTTTGCACAAGGAGCGGAAAATATGAAACCAGTGAAAGGGCCAGTGGAAGGACAGGTAAGTGAACGTTCAAGGGTCATTCATATAAGTTATATTTTAAAATTAAAAATCCAATTTAAATATTACACATAAGAATTGAGTATCTTATTAATTAAAATCATTATTAAGGGCTGCTTTCCTATGCAAAGAAATATCAACACAATAATTCAAGTACTGTATCTCTCTTATAACTTGATGTTTATGGCCAGGAGCTGATAGGTTCTGGAATCAAGGTGATGCCACGCTGGAACTTATCATCCAGTAAACCCATGTGGTTGTACTTGTATTCATTTGTTTGACCTCTGTAATATCTTCACTTCCAAGATGACCAATTGTATGACTTTAGCAACTAAAAAGAATAGTTTCAGTCTCCTGAAGAAACACTATTTTGACCAGTGAGTGACATTCTTCATTTCAAGAAGGTTCTGGATCAAGCTTTTCCAAGCTGATGTATTTATCAATTCTAGGACTTGTTCTAACACATATAGGTGGCACCAGGTTTGGACAGATAGTTCTGGATACTTGTAGAAATCTTACAGTGGATTTAGTAAGGCTACATTCAGTGAAAAATATGCCCAAATTAAGCATAAGGTATGTGTGTGCATGCATGCATGTGTACATGTGTGATAAATATGTTCTGGAAAGAAGTAATATCCTCTCCCACCATACATCCCTATATGTTCTTAAGAAACAACTTGAATCATAGCATGTTAGCTATCACCAGAATAGTGTTTAACCATCATTCCCCCAAAAGAATATATAGAACCTTGTAACATGTTAAAAGGATGTGTTAACCTTTTTACTCTAAGTAAGGGATCTTAAGTAATATCTTTGCATATGTGAATGCCATGTCAAAAAGCACTGTCGTGTTATAAAAGACATATCAGTTGGTTGAATGGTGTCTTTAGCTTACATAAATATTTCTATTAAGCTACAATGCAAGTAATTAAAATTCATGCTCACTCCACAAATATATGCATTTCAAAATGATTGAAATAATTCCTGAATGTATGCATTAGCCCAGTCATCATAGGCAACAAGAATTCATTCATCCTTGTATAGGTAAGTGAACAGGTTGGTGAAGAAAGGATTGTGGGCACTCTTCCACACCAAGCATGTAAATAAAGTGGGCTAAAGAAATAGGAATCCCCTCCTTTGCATCTAGCATAGATATGGAGCTTTCTTCCTCTTCCAGTTCACAACAGATGCTTCATTATCAAGTAATAACCTAATTACATTTTTTTATAATAACTTCTTGATGGCTAGTAATATCTGTGGTCTTATTTACAAGCTGACTGTGTGGACCAACTCCCAGAATCTGTGGTCTTATTTACAAGCTGACTGAAATGAGTAACATGCTCCTCAAGACTCTGTGTGTATGTGTGTGTGTGTGTGTGTGTGTGTGTGTGTTTGTTATCTGACATTGTCCTTTCCCTCATTTTCAGTCCCAGAATCAGTAAAAGAGTTGACTCTTAGTGACAGAAGCACTGAAGATCTGTATATTACTTGGTCCAAAGCTGATGGGGATGTTGATCAGTATGAGATCCAGCTTCTCTTCAACGACATGAAGGTTTTTCCACCTAATCACCTTGAAAATACTGTTGAATCATTCAAGTTTACATCCCTCACTCCAGGACGCCTTTACAAAATTGTTGTCATGACAATAAGTGGTGAAGCACAGCGTGCTACTTTCATAGAAGGATTGACAGGTTAGGAAAAAAAAATGTATTAAAAGTCTTCTGAACTTGCCTCTGTTGGCAGGTAAATGCATGTATGCTGTGATTTTTCAGGAATTTGAGAGAATGCAGCGTGGTCCAGCAGATCCCAGGAAGAGAATTGCATTCTTAATTCTGTTGAGTTTTGCTTAATTCTGCCTATGAGTATGGGTCGTCTTCCCCCACATGTAAAATAGGGGATACAGTATGTCTTAACATGCAAAAAGAGCATGCAAGAAAAGGCTGTGATGATGGCAATGAACTTGGATGGCTTTACGATTGGATTAAGGACAGCACTGCTTGGGGAATTATAGTGGGAGACAGAGATGTCTCCATCTGCATGTGAGCATCCTAGAGCATCCTAGAGGCATTTGCTTGGACAACTTGAGGAAACAATACTAGGCTTAGAAGGCCTCAGCCTGGTCCAACATGGTGTTCTTTTCTTATGGATTAATTTGGCCCCTTAATTTGGAACCAATTATTTTCATCCCTTGTGTACATTTAGTATGTGTTTATTCTCATTCTAGAACTAAACCTGCATTGTGGGGAGCTGGGAAGCAAGTAGCTGATAGGGGAAGGATTAGCAGGTTTCACTCACATACCCCTTTTTTATATTAAAGTCTACATACATCCCTCTTGTTAATGTGATTGGGGCAAACATCCTTTAAAGATTTAGGTCTGTTCTATCACATAATTTAGCCCTTTCGACAGCACAATCAAACTCTTCACTATGGCTAAACTTGTCTTAGCAATGGAGGCGAATATGTGTAGCTCAGGGTTGAACTGTGGAGTCCTTGGGGTTCTCTGAGCTTGGTTCTTTTCTTGCAAACATTTCATTACCCAGCTAGGTAACATCTTCAGTGCTAAAATGGGATGAGGTTTGCTCTCTGTTTATCTGCTGTGGCCTGCCTTGTCAGTGCTGGTGGGGAAAAGTTCACACCACTGCATCCTCCCTCCCATCCCACTTCGATCACATCCACAAGTCTAATTTGCCAGCATGTTCAGAATCCATGTTTTGGGTATTTATTCTTGTTATTCACCCATCAATTTACTTTCTGTGAATTCACAATCAGGTATCTGCAATTTTTATCTAAACTCTTTGGGCCCCTGCCTGCCTTCTATTTTGACACTCTCAATATTAGCTTACAAAATCATAAAATAGACTATTTCTCTATTCTGTAGTCCAGTTACCTGTCTTTCACAGTTTTGTTTCCTGCAATTTTAGAAAATACGTGTTATATTAAGGAAACATAAATTAACTTCCCTGGCCATGTTGTCTTTTTTGCCTCTTTAGTTCCAAGTGCAGTTAAAAATATTCACATCTCACCTGCCGGAATGATGAACAGCTTGAAAGTGAATTGGACCCCTGGAGGAGGAGATGTTGACTCTTACACTGTCACAATACTTCATCAGAACCATCCCCTTGGTATTCAGACTGTTTCCAAACATGTGTATGAGCACACATTCAACAAACTAGAAGCAGGGGAGCAGTACATGGTTATTGTACAGACCAAGAGTGGCTTCCTACATAACAATTCAACTGCTGTTGGACGAACAAGTAAGTCCCTTTTTGAAACAATTGGGTTAAAAAATTCATCATATTCTGCCGCTGGTGGAAGATTAAGGCACAGAAAAGATCTAAAGGTAGTTAACTGTATTTTGTTAGGCACTGTGGTGAAGCAATGTGGCTACTCTACCTGTACTACCTTTTAGAAAAACAATGTTTTATGCTTGAGTTATGGGACTCCCTATCACATTGTCAAGGAAGTTCTCAGATAAACTTGGAACTTTTAAGCCAAGTGATGCATGTCACCTGGCACTTGTGGGGGACATCATATGTCTATCAAGTTTATGCCCTGCCTCTGATGCAGTTTTCTGTGACCGTGAGAGATCTCAAAACAGCTAAACAAAGGATGCTCAGAGGAAATAAACACAGTAGAAGCGAAGAGTTAAAATAAAAGGGTACATTTGCATTTATGTTTGTGTAAGTTTGCTGTCTCAAAATAAAGAAGTGATCTCTCTTTAGCTTGTTATAAAGTCAGCCCAATATTTCTTAATGAGTAGTCAGATGAAAGGAATCCTGGCTTGGGGCTATAAGTGTAGGCACAAATGGCACATATGAGCATTATTTTATTCTCATGTGAATATTATAGTGCCCAGCACAAAACAAAAAATAAATTTGTTTAAAAATTTAATTCCATCATATATACCTAGAAGCCAAGGGAATGGGACTCTTTTCTCAGTTGCAAGAAACAACTGAGAAAATTGAGTAAAATAGAGAAGATAATCAAAGAATATTGTTCAGTTACAATAATCAGTTTCATAAGAGACTTTTTAAAAATCTGTATGTGCAGAATTATATCTCATTTATATTTGAGGCTACAAAGGAACGTGGGGAGTGGAGGGCTGGAGCTCAGTTCATAGTGCAACCAAGCATTAGGGACAAATATATACTCGGAACCAGATAATGAAATGCAGTATTTCGGTAACTTTTTGTTAACAGTATCAGAAAAAAAATTAAGATATCAAAACCCAGCTGTCATAAAAGTAGCTGAGATGCTGATTAAGCTGTTAGGGGAGCTGTTGTTTGTCTTGGCATCAAACACAGGGGGAGCAACTTACCTGTTTTTCAGCCAAATGTGACTGAGCACGTCATCCAATTCTCTTCATTTTACAGTCTAGTGTTTTGTTCCCACCTCCCCTAAACAGTCATTTTGTGGTGACATCAATAGCAGTTCAATAGCAGACATCAATTATAGTAAATATAGTAAAAATTGCCAAAAATACAGCTTGTAATTTTAAAATGTATGGAAAAACTGCTCATTTGAAAGATTACCATTAAACAATTATTTCTAGTTCCTGCTCCTGTTCAGGAATTGCATGCAGACAATGAATATAGCAGTTATTCGTTGATGGTGACATGGAATAGTGCTTCTGGGGTAGCTGAACGTTATGACATCCTCCTGCTGACTGAGCATGGTGTCCTTCTCCACAACAAATCAGAACCAGCCACTGCTAAACAACATAAATTTGAAGATTTAACACCAGGCAAAAAATATAAAATACAGATGTTCACTGTCAGTGGTGGTCTCTTCAGCAGCCGGGCAGAAACTGAAGGCCAAACAGGTAATTCCAACACTTCTCTTAGGAGACCACAAAGATCTGTTGCCAAAAAATCTGTTCAACTTTAATTAATTTTAAATTGTATCATGAATATTTGTATTGTTCTTTTCTAATTGAATTGTTATTATTTTAGTTAATTTTCTAGCTATGGAAGCATTACATAAATAAAATCTGCCAGCAAATCTGCCAGCATTTCAGCTGTCTAAATAATTCCTCATATGAGATTTCAGTTAATTTTAAGGGGTCTACAAACACTGTAAATATCCATAACCGTTTTACCCTTGTTTACTTTATTTTCCTTGATTATGAGAAGTATAAAGTAAAGATGTGTGAATATTTCAAATGGAAGTATTTTGAATTCAAAATGTGAAATATCTCCTACTACAAGTGGGATTCTGAGTTTTTCCCAGGACTTAAAATTTACACACATCAAGTCCCTGAAAATTTCCCCATTAATTTGGAACATAGGCAAGTCATTTTTTTTCTTTTTTTCTGGGTATTGGTTGGGTACACTACTATTTTTATAGTGTAGTCCTTATACATCATTCTCAATAATTAACCCTTCCAGAAAAAGTGTTCCAGCTTCATTACTTAGTAAATAACATTAATCTACACATCCCAACCTGTTATTTTGTCAGTTTCTCTCTCCCTCACATGCACACATACGTGGTGTGATGTGGTATGGTGTGTGGTGTGGTGTGGTGTGGTGTGGTGTGGTGTGGGTTGGGTTGGGTTTGGTTTGGTTTGGTTTTTTTAATGGCAGCCATTTTTCCTTGCTGTGCTCTTTTTCCTATAATCAGGTCTCCTACCCATTTGCCAACTTATACAGTAATTTCAGTGTAGGCATGATAGTTGTATTTTTAATTCAGTTGAAACTATGTATTAGAGAACCACAGCTATCATTTCTCTTAGGTGCCAACCAACTTTGCAGATGTGTTCTGACTATGCCAGCAATCCACTATCATTAAAGGGGACCTTTTTCTTCTTCACTGATAGACTTTTTAACTATGACCCAGAAATATGCACATGCCACTGTCATATGTCAACTTTTAGTGACAAAAAAGAAAAAGAAAATACATTTCATCTTAAAAAGAACGGGTTCCAATAATTTAAAAGATGCCCATGTTTCTGAACTGCCATATCAAGGCCAACCTCAAAGAGTCCACAACCCTTTAATGCTATATAACTTTGACTTCACATTCATCAAATTTCATGTAGATGAATCAGCCATTTTAATTTTTTGAGTTTAGGAAATTAATGATGGACTATGCAAAATTTGTTCCATCTTATATATAAAGACCCACCTGTGCACATATAAAAAGCTGCAGTAGACACTGACTTTAAGCACAATATTCTTCTCTTTTATATTTTGCTTAAGTTCTTTTGACGTCAAAGGATATTTGGGTCTGTCATGTATGCACGCAAAAATTTTTGTCTTAAGCAAGTATGTGTTGAAACTGCTGATACAAAACCCATTCGATTTTTAATTGTGCTAAGATAGCTCACTATATTAACTAAACGTTCCTTTTGGGATTTATAAACCACCTTGATTATGGCTCAAGAATTGCTGTGGTGAATAGTCCATAAATAAATGCATGCTAAGGAAATTCAAAGGATTTCCTCGCTTATGCAGTGATTAATTTTTTAGTCTGTAATAGCCAGGAGAGCAAGAGATTGCTGTGGCATTTATTTCCAGTTGATTTTATAGAAAGAAACACTATGGATATTTAATATGTGTCAGTAGAGTTTTTTTAGATTATTCAGAGGGCACTCTCTTTTCTGATTTCAGCTCCTGCGGCTGTCACAAATCTGAAGGTTACAGAGAGTACCACTGGACGCTTATCATTCAACTGGACTACTTCTCAGGGAGAATTTGATAAATATGATATCTTCTTGTATAATCCAGACACATCTCTTCAGGACAGAAATTCAGGGAACCAGAATCTCCAAAAGTATTCCTTCCAGAATTTGGTGCAAGGCAGATTGTACAAAATGGTGATTGTTACTCACAGTGGCAAGCTTACTAAAGAATCGTTCATCTTTGCGAGAACAGGTAAACCTCCTAATGAGCTAATCCATCAGCAGAGAAATGGGCTTTGAAACATCAATGGGTTAGTTTAACTGTGGAAAGTTATTATTTATAGACCTGCTAGTAAACAATATCTCAGTTACTGTAGTTCTTCCTACCTGCTACATAGCTTTAGAGACAATGGGAAAGTTCAGATATCTTAGTAAACTATGGTTTAGTGAGATATAAACAAGCCTAGCCTCTACTTAAGCTCCCACATATTTCATGTTTCTTTTTACTGCCTAGCTAGAAGTTGTTTGGAAGCTTTACTCTTTGCTTTTGATTAATCAAAGTTTTCTTTGTCCCATGAAGCAGGATATGTAATTAAATTAACTATGATTAATTTAAATTAGCCTGGTCTATAAACTACAGTTGAACATTGGCTTGTCTGCAGCTAAGCATAACTTATCTTTGCCAGTCATAATTTAGCAATTCAAAGTTAATTAAAACAGAAACAAAAGCTTCTGAAGGCTTTCTTGTCATCAGACTATCAAAATGAGCAAAGCGTATGAGCTTAGATTAAAATACCTTGTGGAATCACAATTTTGTGTGACAATCCAGTAGGAGAGTAAGATTCTAGTTGTTGTTACAGTTTGAGCCTGTTTAAGGCAGCCGTTCAGAAATAATAATTCTAAGGACTTTGTGGATGCAACGGGTATATACAGATATGCAGTCCAGCGGCTGGTACAAATTTTGGGGTTGATGTCTGTGGTACTGTGATACTTAATACTGTCTTCTTTATAGTCCCAGCTCCAGTTAGCAATCTCAAAGGATGTAATAGGAATATGACCAATAGCCTGTGGTTCACCTGGAACCCAGCACCAGGAGATGTTGATTATTATGAATTACATCTTTATAACACAAATGGCACACAGAAGGAAGCACAGCATGGAAAAGATCTGACGGAATGGTATTTCCAGGGTTTAGTTCCTGGTAGAAAATATACCCTTGTTGTTGTTACCTATAGCGGTGAGCTGACTAATGCAGCCAATACTGAGGGACGAACAGGTAAATAATAACCTTGTCTTTGCTTTCTGTTATTGTACACATATAATCAAATTTGACATGTAGTCTTTGTTTCTCAATGTGCTGTGCTATGCAAATGTTTTTATAAGTGCTTTATGATCCACTTCTAACCATCTTTTGTCTCAGAAGTATGTTTCATTTCATTCAGTAGAGCTCGCCTCTAAGTAAATATGTATGGATTACTAAATCACAGGCAAGGTGTCTTTAAACAAGCTTTTATGGTTTTAAAACAAATTAATACAAGTTCCACTACTTTTTCCAGTGATCCATTTCTTTTTCACCATAAGGAATTGAAAGATAGCTCTAATAAATGTATTTAGTTCCTTTAATCAGCTCAGACAATCAGAGGTGTGTGTAATCTACAATTCCACACAAAAGCAAAGGAATTGGAATGGGGTATGGAATTCAGCATGCTGAGAATCTGATATTATTATATTAAAAATACTAATGTTTAGATAAGTTTGAAAGTGAAATAGGTAGAATCTGATTACATGTTTCAACTTTGGATCAAATTTAAACCTTAAGTGGATCTTCTTTAACATTCATTGTACTGTGTATGTACGGGCGTGTGTGTAAATTGCAACTCCTTGCCCTAATCAGCAAAAACAAATAAATATAAAGAGGATGGTTTAATTTGCATTAGGTAGGTCTCAGAATTCGGATTTTTATTCTTTCCACATCAATAGCATGTTGGAAATAAATGTTGTAAAGAGATTCAGGATATTATCTGCCTATTCTTCAGGAGGGTAACTCCTGAAAACTGAAAAGAATGGAACCAAATTTAGTATGGCAGGAAGAAAAGAAAGACCAAGTTAAAACAGGGATGAATTTGGTTAGGGACTGTAGACAAAAACAAAAAACAGAAGACATTGGGCAGTCGCTTTGCATGTTAGTGGCTGTTCCATTCTCATCCCCCTCCCTCCATTTCCAATCGTGATTTACAGCATTATTAATTAACTAAAAAGAATTCCAAAGCCGTTCTCTGCTTGATTTCTCTGATTTGTTTTAATTTATACTTGGGTTTCTTGTTGTTTTCCTGAATAGAATTCTATTAATGGCCTTCCTTCAGTCAAACTTCTAGAATTATGGCCTTAAAAGAATTACCTATTCAAGTGAAATATGGTTGCATTTTTTTTTCTGTTTTTCTAACTTCAGTGCCAATCCCCCCGAATACTGTGTCATTTGCGGATGTGACCAACACCTCTTTATCCATCACATGGTTGGGCCCTCCTGACTGGACAGATTATGACGACTTTGAGCTGCAATGGACCCCAAAAGATGCCCTCACCATCTTCAATCCTTACAGTAGTAGCAAATCAAAAGGCCGCATCTTGAATGGCCTCCACCCAGGGAGAATCTATCGCTTCACTATCAAGACTGTTAGTGGTCCAGTTCGGAAGACTTACAGTAAATCCCTTACTGGAACTGTGAGGACAAGTAAGAACTAGTAAAATCTTTTTTGAATTGAAGCAGAACATTGCTAAAAAAGCTTGATGGATGTATGGATTACTTCATATCAGTGAGCAGATTCATGATTGGTTGTACAAGGATTATATCTTCCCCCATTTCACATTTGTGCAGTACCAGCATTTGAAGATTTCAGTATCTCTTTGGTCATTAATTATGGTGGCCAGACATCCAGAAACACGCCAGACAATCTGGCTTTTTAAAAGTTGCTCCCCTGTCCATCTCCAGCTCTGCTGGACTCATCTTTTGTCCCACTGTTTTGTCTTCTCTGTTTCTGACTCCCCTTCAGTAAGACTGGGGTGCAAAACTCCAGACATCCTCTATTGTTTATTTTCTGTTCACTTCTCTGTCCTTCCTGGAGATCTTCAGCTCCCCTGCTCAGAAGCCTCTCATCTTCCCCAATGCATTTCAGTGTAGCAACTCTCCTTAAGTCCCTTCACTCCTTCAGTAAGGAGACAAGCTTGCACTTGCAGCAGGTATAGTTTGGATCCTCTACAGACAGGAGGATAAATATTGTACATAGTTTGCAGGTCATGATAATACTTTCACTGTCCATGCTGCAGGGAGACTTCCCTGTCAATACCCCTTAGCCAAATCATTTCTGTTTGTGTGTTTTAATCACAACCTCCCAGGAGCCCCCTAGACTGAAAGATGATGAGGAAAAAGAGAAAAGAAGAGAAAGAAAGGAGGATTTCTACCCTTTGGCCTTCCTTGTCAAACTCCTGCTTGATTTCCCTCTTTTTCACTCAGTTAGCTCACTCTCTGGGTTCCTTATATGCCCTTGAGTTGCTTCAGTGGGGTCAGCAGGAGCAATGCTCCAATCAGACAGAATGGGCAACCACTCAGGAAGCGCCAAATAGCACTCTCTCCCCTTCCTTGGCTCTGCCTCCATCTTCCCTCTTCTGCTTCTTCAAGCTTTCTTGCCAAACTCCTGCTTCCTGTCCCTGTTCACTCACTCACTGCTGATCTCAACTCAAGGCAAAATAAGCCTTAGGATGCTTATTGTACACTTCCTGTACCCTTTCAGTGTTTAAGGTTATCATGAGTAACTTAAGTTACTTTAATTTTGAAGAGTTTATTTAAATTATGATTAAGTCTGGAAACTTATCAATAATGAATTAATAACCTAGAATTTGCTATTCTTTCCGATCATTAAAATTGTGGCAACCTCATTCCCTTTGATAGTAAGACCAGTCCTTGAAGTAAGTATAAATATCAGTGTATAATCTTTTTTTTTTTTCCTGCTTCTTTTCAAAGAGCCAGATAAGATACAAAATTTACACTGCCGGCCACAGAACTCTACTGCTATTGCATGCTCCTGGATCCCTCCTGACTCTGACTTTGATGGATATAGCATTGAGTGCAAGAAAATGGACACAGAGGAGATAGAATTCTCTAGGATCATAGAGAAAGAAAGATCTGTATATAACATCATGACCCTTGTTCCTCACACAAAATACTCAGTGTCCATCAAAGTGCAATCAGCCGACATGACCAGTGAGATGGTAACAGACAATACCATCACTATGATAGATCGTAAGTCACTTCTGAATGTATAGACAAAGCTTAATGAAGGAGAAAATCTAGCAGGGGGTGGGGCATGAAGGCTTCCAATGTGTGATAAGAGACTTGAAGTGAATGCTAGAACGTATTGCTTTGCTGTCTTCAGCACATTTTACAGTGGTTATTCTCATTTTTAAAGTAAATAGATGTATTTCTTATTGTTAATCTTTTAACAATCTGATGAACTTCTGGAACCAACAGAGAAAATATCATAATGGCCGAGTGAGTGCCATTAGATCATGTTTCAGAGGGGGGGAAAAAGGCTTGTGGGCTGGAAGACACTGCCACAGATATCTGATTCAGGGTAGGTAAAAGTCTGTATCTGAGCTAGGAATGTTGAATATTTCATTTGGTTCTCGTTTTGAAGTGTGCTGGATCTACACTCATTCAACTAAGGTGCAAACTGGATTGCAGTTATTCTAACTACACTTCTTCCAATTTGCAATGCAGTTCTCAGCTCAAAAAATATGCCAAACTATATCTTGTTAAAGACATTTCTTAAAGAAAAGCATTTCTAAACATAAATTCAGAGATACTTTTCTTTAGGATAAAATGTATTTAGCAATAGTTATTTTGTATAAAAAATTGCATTCAAAACGTATGTATGCATACAGACACAGAGTTTCATGTGGATTATTATGAAAACAAACAGATGAGGCAATGGAAATGAAAACATATGAAACTAATTTGATGAGTTTCAATCTGTAATTTTTTGGCACAATATAGCTGATGACATTTGTAACGCCACTCTCATTCCCATTTAGGCCCTCCTCAACCATCTGCATATATTCGCGTGAACAAAAAGGATGCAATTATTACCAAATCCACTATCCACTTCACCTTCAATTGCAGCTGGTTCAGTGATACCAACGGAGCTGTGAAATACTTTACAGTGGTTGTGAGAGAGACTGATGGTATGTTTTCAGAAAAAATAGCCTATGTTAACACGCTGCCTTTGACACTGTCTTCTACCGCTGATTGGTCATTGTAAAATATCATTATGACTTCATGGGCGACTAAAATTTAAACTATTATTTAAATTCCAAACCACAGAAATTTCAGACTCATTCTTTAGTTCTCGTCTTACATAACATTTAGCTTCTTTCTTTCTTTCTATCTCCCCCTACCCCCACCCCACCCGATCCTTTTCTAGGCAGTGAAAGACTGAAGCCAGAAGAACATCACCCTTTACCCTCTTACTTGGAGTATAAACACAATAATTCCATCCGGGCCTATCAAACAAATTACTTTGCGAGTAAATGTTCAGAAAGCCCAGAGAGTATTTCAAAGAGTTTTGATATTAAGCTTGGAGCAGAAATGGAAAATCTGGGAGGAAAATGTGAAGCAGATCGGCAGAAATATTGTGATGGACCATTAAAGCCCAGGACTGCCTATAGGTGAGAATTATTGTAGTAATTAGGCCACTAAATAAAGTGATGTTTTACCTAGACCATGCTTTCTAGGTATATTTTCATCACTGTAGATTAACAGAATCTCTTACACTGCATGATATTATTTTTATAATAGCTTTTCCTTGTTCTGTCACATGGAAAATGCTAATTCCCATCATGTCATAAGAATTTGCAGTTCTTAAGCAAGGAAATGGTGTGAAGTAAGAAGGTAGCTAATCACCATCAGCAATAGAAGAGTGTTCAGAATAGCTAAATGTCATATTAATGTATCAGTAATTCCCCATATGTTCACTGGAACTAACTCTTTACAGTAGACATTTTAGGGAGAGGATTTATACACAAGAGTACTTCAGGAATTCAGATTTAATTCTGAAAAGGAGTTTATGCCAAAAAAAATTATTTATTTATTGTTGAACTTGTATGCCACCCATCTCCCCCAATGGGTGACTCTGGGCGGCTCACAATAACAAAAAAGGAAAAAACACCAATCCCTCCAACAATGGCTAAAATCCATGAATAATTAAAATAGAAACTTACATTAAAAATGTCCTAAAACCCCCCTGTAAATTTTAGCCCTAAAACCTTCAAGATGCTAGGGGGGGATGACAAACCCATCACCCCACCAGCCATCTCCACAGGTGCGGGCCCCCCTCTGGCCCCCAGGCCTTCTGGCAGAGCCAGGATTTAACCCCTTTTCTGAAGGCCATGAGGGAGGGGGCACACCGGACCTTGGGAGGCAAGATGTTCCCTAGGGCGGGAGCCACAGCAGAAAAGGCCCTCTGCCTAGACCCCACCAATCAAAATTCCTTGACTGGTGGGGTCTACAACCTGCCCCTTCTGCTGGACCGAGTGGGGCGGGCTGAAATAACCGGGGCGAGATGGTTCCTCAGATAACCTAAAATACCTAGTCCTTAATTAAATGTGTGTATGAAAGCCTTCTGTGATAGTATGTTGCACTTGGCCTTAGTTGATCAATCTTGACCAGTATGAAGCAACTCTTAGAATTCTAGTTATATAATTTATAACTAGAAAATGTTCGTTAAAAGGTTTCCTTGTATGATTAGTCTTTTTTATCCTACTAAACTGCTATCCTATAATATCTTTTTTTCTCTTAAATCCCCAGGCAAGGACATCAGTTTCATAAAGGCATTGTGCATTAAGTAGTGTTGGTCATGTTTTAACTTAAGATATAGGCATGCTTTATTAAGAAATACAATGATGTTTTATTTCTTAACCTTGACTGAGTGTGGGTACCAGACAAAGGTTACTAACTAGGATCTGTTTATCATTATGGTGCTATTGCAAAATCTGTTACACTTTTACTGTGCCAACAAGCAAGAAATTAGGGTAAGTGTGCCAATTCCTCTGCCAATGTAATATTAATCCATATTCGGTATTTTAGAAACAGAAGCCACATGTATTGTTCTTTATATGCATAAATATAGAGCCAGCTATGACTAATGGTGAAAATAATAAAACAAAATGGGCAAAATCTTGCTGAATAATAGTATATTTAATTGGGTGCCATTTTGTTCATGTCTTAACTATGTATGATTCTTATCACTGTAAATTGGTCAGTATATTTCTATTCTCCTACAGTCTTTATATAACATAATAGATGCTTCTGGCTACATTCAGAGCTCTTTTTGACCTTCCACGTCTGAGTATTCTGCAAAATGAACAGGGAACATTCTTGGAACTGTACAAGGAAAACAGAGTGGGAAATTCCAATTATGAATAATCATTTTTTTAAAAATTGCGCTAACTGAAATAAGGAACGGCTCTGTAGTCTGCTTTATAGATGCACAAATGTTTGTTTTTTGCACTGCAATAAGCAAACATTTGAAGCAATATCTGAAGCAAAGAAAGAAAGCAATATGAGTTAAGTGCCATGTCCATAAAAGTTAGGGATTAAAATGAAAATAAGTTAAAAGAATCTTAAACTTTTGTAGCCTTTCAGAGCTGTCAAAGGGGGAACTCAATGAAATCAAAAGGGCAGGTGTGGCTGGGTGATCAAAGCCTCCCCCCTTTTTATGTGCATGCAGAATGAAAAAAACCCTGACTTGTGCTTCATTCTTAAACTAAAAGGAGGAAATAGAAGGGACAGTACTAAAAGTAATAGAAATGGGTAAAACCATACTACATTTGCACTTGCCTTTTTATTGATTTTTTTAGAACTTACTTTCTTTTTGTAGCCTTTAGTACAGTGCTGGGGTGGGAAAACTTTGGCCCTCCAAATGTTACTTAACTACAACTTCAAGCATTGGCTGTGCTGGTTAGGAGTTGTGTTCAGCATCAACAAGCTCCCTTCTCCTATTCTACTTTTATATAGTGGTAGTTTATCACTACCACTATCACACCTCTATCAATTAGTGTTGTGATTATAAAGTATAACTCCCTGGAAGTTTCAGTACTAAAATCTTTTGTTTTTCCTTCCAGGATCAGTATCCGGGCTTTTACTCAACTCTTTAGAGAAGACTTGAAGGAAGTCCATAAGCCCTTGTTCACAGATACTTATTTTTCTTTGCCGATTATGACTGAGTCAGGTTGGTTTCCCTTCCTATCTTTCAAATGTTTGACAATAGCTGAAAATAGGATATAATTAATAATTTTACTAATATCATATAATTAATATCTTATCTAAAAGAGGCAGTCATTAGATCCTTCTTAAGGGCCACTCTGGATTCCTTGAAGAATGATTACAGGCCAATCCCTAACCTCATTTGATTGAGAAAAATGATACAGAAGAAGGTGGATTTTTTTTTAATGAGGTTAGCAACTCCAAAGCATTAACAATTTGATATTGACATTCTTGAATGGTTTTTAGAGGCAGACTTGCATAAAGCCACCGTGTGACCATGGCATATATTCTGTGTTTGCCAGATTTACTGTATCCAGGAAGAAGCATTGGTATACAGACAACTGAAGTTGTGTTAGGTGGTTCGCAAGCATTGTAAGATGTGGACTTGATTGTTCAGAGTTTAATATCAACAGCCTCTACAGAATAGAGTATATTTGTGTTTCTCTTCTACTCCCAACCAAGAACGCATTTGTTTTTTTAGAATAAAACTCAGTATATTAATCTATATTCAGTCCACAAATTCAAAACTTCCTCTTCATTGGCATCAGAGGAAAAGGAAAGATAGTTTGGCGTATCATATATCCAGCTCCAAATCCCTAGATAATTTCTCACAAATTTCCATATAGATGACTGAAATTATATGAGTGATTGGACAGAGCTTTGAAGGATCCCAAAAGCCAACTGAAGAATCATGCACATATACACATTACTATCTGACATATGTCTAAAAAGGATACAATGATTGATGGTATCAAAAGTCACTGTAATGCCCAACAATAATGGTGAAGAAAAATATTTCTGAATGTTCATTACCAACTTAATAATTATAAATTTCAGTATAAAAGACCAAGAAAAAATACTGTTGTGTACTCTATATATGACATGGTGAATGCAGGTTTATTTGGGATAATGTGTAAATGTGACCATTTTGCACATTCATATGAAGATTTGAGAACAGAATGACACAATAAAAACATTGCCTGGTTAATGTAGTTATTCTAATTGGAAAGTATCACATTAGTGATTCCTTGGTCCCCCTTGTGAACTGAGGAACAATTAGTGGCTGGGTTCATATATGATGGAAAACCGATAAAATTGTTATTTTTTATTTAGTGAGGCTTAGAAAAGTGGTAAACAAAACCATTTTAGCTTATTCAGCAAATAATGTTTTTAGAAATCTTGAATTTATTATTTTGTATGAATTCAGCCAAAAGAAGTTACCCTTAGTCGTTACTGGCAATGTGCAAAATGTTTCTGATCAATTTCAAGCTGATGTAGGTGTGTAAATGCATGTAGATTGATTCTTGCTGTTCATTACATTACCAAACAAATGGCTAAGAATAGACACTATATATTATTTCTCTTTTTTATCTCATACAATTATTTCAGAGTCTTCATTTGGAGTTATAGAAGGCGTGAGCACTGGTTTATTCTTAATAATTATGGTTATGGCTACCACTGCATTGCTTGTTTGCAGAAGAAAAATAAAGTGAGTTGAAATTTATATTTCATTCTTTCCACTGTCACAGGTTGTTTTACTTTTCCAATTATTGCACAATAGTTCCAAAGCTCTACATGTATTTAAATCAGGATATATGGATAGATGTTCACTTAATAATTTGGTGATAAGTAGGAGCCAGTACCATGGTGTGAAGATGAGTGAATCATGTGCAAGGCTGCAGCAAAATAGAGGGTTGTGATGTTACAAAGTTCCATTTTTTTAAAATTGTTCTTGCCACAGAGATTACAAAAGAAAGTCCCTTTCCTGGTCAAGCAAAATAATATTGTCTCTTCTAAGTACTAGGTGTCATCTGTGTCAAATTCTTGTGTTGCAGAAGTGGCCATGAAAGAGCAACAGCAAGACTAAGCATTCGTAAGGATAGGCCATCCGTTCACTTGAACCTGGGACAAAAAGGGTAAGGTCAACGACTTTGCATTTGCATCATGGATAGTAACTTCTGCTTAATGACCAGCTGACACATTCTTTTTTCTTCCCCAAACATCTTAAAGGAACAGGAAAACATCCAGGTAAGAGCTGATACTAAGTCGTTGAAGAAGAACATTCTTTTTATTGATTGCTTGTTACTTACTGTGTTAACAGATTTTTCTTCTCTTTGAATGTTTTAGCCTAATAAAAGTAAATCAGTTTGAAATGCACTTCACCAAACTTCAGGCAGATTCAAACTACCTCCTATCCAAAGAATATGAGGTAAGGACCATACAGAATGAAAAAAAAGTTCCCGAAAGATTTCTATTCCCATTTAGCCTTGGCTAGTATATGTGGTTTTACAGAAGGTGCATATTAATACATATTAATATGATCTATTTTTATCTCATTTCTTTCGGCTTTCTATAGGATCTAAAGGATGTGGGTCGAAACCAATCATGTGACATAGCACTTCTGCCAGAGAATCGAGGGAAAAACCGATATAATAATATATTACCCTGTAAGTTATAATGTTGGATGTGAGCCATTTTTTCTTGCTTTTTTCATGTATCTTTTCAGCAAGAACAAGTGACATCTTACTACTAGAATTCAGTTATAATATGGAACAGTTATGTTTGTATGAAAATAATATTTTATGTTTTATATTTTTAAAAATACTACATATAATTCATTTAATATTTGGGGTTGTAGGCATGATTTCATTTCTAGTTAATAAAATCTAGACCTGATTTTTAATGTGTCAGGATGAAGGGCATCAATGCTGATTGGAAGAATAGTAAATATTTATTTAGTAAATATTTAAATAGTAAATAGTAAATATTTGTTTCCATTTCTGTGGTTCATGAAAATAAAGGAAATTAATACCTGGGATATGATGGTTAATATTTTAATTATAATAATAAATCCCTCTTATAGATGACTCAACAAGAGTGAAACTTTCAAATGTAGATGATGACCCATGTTCTGACTATATCAATGCAAGCTACATTCCAGTAAGTGACTCATATTTCCTTTATATGGACTCTTTAAAAAAGGATATTTGATAGTCATCTAAAGACATATCTCTAAACTCTTCCCACCCATTTCGTCTAGCTAATCGGATTCTTAAAATTGTGCCAAACTAGTTTCCATGAAACTGAAATTCCATTACCACTGAAGGCCGCATACAGAACATGTTTTTTTAAGCAGCTTTAGAATCTGCAAGTGATGATTTTTCAGATGTAGCTATTTTTTAATCCTTTAGAAATAGATACAGCAGATTACAGATTACAGACAGCACCCATTGCTTGAAGAGATGTTTCATTCAGAAAGCACATAGATACTATAGATACTATAAATTAAAAGAAAACGGCAAAGACGTCATGGCGTTATTTGCAATAAAGGACAAGAAATCACCATACGAGTATTCTTCATGCTCAACCTACCAGCTTCTATAGTCTATAGTTACCTCAGCCAGTGATTTGTGCTGGAAGTAATGATGGGAGTTAGAGTTCAATATATCAGGAGGCACCAGCTTCAAAATGATATATATATAGAACAGGAGCATTTTAGGAACCCATGAAGTTGGAAAAAGAGAAACTTAATGTAGCAGGAACATTTTCTCCTGGAAAATTTAATGGATTGGCTTTGCTCATGACTTTGGCCAGATGTGTGTGTGTGTGTTATTGTGTGATTGATCCTGACTGGTAGAAAGATGGGGTTGCTTCTTTGACATAGGATAGTCCTAATACGTGGCATTTTAGTTCTTTTCAGCCAGGTGACTGCATGGACATTCCTTCTTCCTGTACTACCTTGTACTCCTAAGTATGAATACTGTGCTTTAAAGTCAAGTATAGGGAAAGGTATCTCTGGTTACTATGGCACTATCTGAACTAATCGTAGCCTTTGAATCAACAGGGCAATAATTTCCGTAGGGAATACATTGCAACTCAAGGACCTTTGCCTGGCACAAAGGATGATTTCTGGAAAATGGCATGGGAACAGAATGTTCATAATGTTGTCATGGTAACCCAGTGTGTTGAGAAGGGCCGGGTGAGTGGTTTTCTCACTTGTTAATTACTTTGAAAAAAGATTATCTCATTCTAGCACTGATAAAATGCTGATGATAGCATCTACAGCAGAACTTGTTGCATCTCACAGTGTAGTAGAAGCTTTACAATATATGCAAGAAAAAACATACATAAGAAATCCAGTTAGCTATTTGGCTTGAGACCATTATTTGTAATCTTTTCACAAGCATTCAAACCATCACCCAGGCTCATGGAAACATGTTCCACTGGGAAAGGAGAGAAATCCTTAATAGGGAGTCCTAGTATTTAGTGGTATCAAATATTCATATGTCACTAATGCACAGAATCCCTGTTTCCATAAAGTTCTGTATACACACAATACATATAGATGGATTGTATCCAAATATTACATGAATGAATTTTTCTCACAGAAACATCCATCTATGGAATAGGAAAAAGGAATGGCTTGCATTTGCCCCTTCTTTCTGAATCCCTGTGGAATTGGTGCTGGAGGGTTGGAAGATCCACTAAAAACCATGGTGATGAAGGCATGTAGAAAGTTGGTTATGCTCACTTCTTCTTTTTTTTTCTGTGGACAACACTTCCAGCCTCTTTACAAATAAAATGAGCAAATCTTAATCTAAGCCATAATGTTTTGCAGAGTTGTGGCCTACCTGCACAAATATTGACCTAAAAATGAAGTTTCCTGAAGACATATTTGTCTATTTATTTAAGTTTTTTAACTGCTTTTCACTCATGTGGTTATTAGATGGTATACAAGAATATGATCATTTTTATCAGGCAAGTTCCATAAAATGTAGACATAGGGCTGGTAAGTATAATTAAGAATTAGTTCAATTAAAATGTGCAGATTTATCTTTATTGGGAGGATATTTGGAGCAAACTATATTTTAAATTTTTAAATCATGCACAAGCCAATATAGCAAAAGGATCTTTTACATACATTTTAAACTTAAGTTATTTAAAATGGTAAAGGTAAGCATGAGTACCTTAAATTGAGTTCAGAAAAGGCCAGTGCAGAATGATGTTTCTTGCCATACCAATTACACTTATGACTAACACATTTTGCCCTAGCTGAAGCTTCTTGGTTATTGTCAAAGGCAGCCCACATGAAACATATATAACACTAATGAAAAGCTTATTAGAACATGAGGCATACTAGGTAAACATCATGCAGAAGATATTATACTTATTAACTAGCCAAAGCTGATAAAAGACAAAATGTTCCTGGAACTCCTGGACATCAAATGACAAGACCTGATTAAGAGACTACCCAGGCTCTGTATCTACCCTTTCATTTAGAACAAGCTGTACAGATACAGAAATCACCTATCACAAGGCCTCCACCTGATAAGAATCAAGGCATGGTTTCTTGGCTTAGCTAAACATCTGCACCACTTCATCTGACCCAGACAAGAAGGACAAATAGAGCTGGGTGTTACTAATATATTAATGACATCTTGCTCTATCACATTACCTCATATAGATCCTTAAAAATAAAAAAATAAGATGATCAAACAATGTTCCTTGCCTGTCTAGCCCGATTTAATGCAGCATTGAGTACATTTACCGTAGAAAAGTAGATTTGCTTGAGCCCATGAAATATTGGCAACAAAGATGTTCAACATGTTATCTAGTGCTATACATGTCTGAAGCACTTATGGTGCACACAAAATGAACTGAAAGTTGTACCTAGCATTATGGATCAATTCAAACCATCTGCTGCGCAAAAGTTTCTGCTGAACAAAACAGAGTGGTCCTTCCTGCTTCTTAGTGGTTTGTATTTAAATACCGAAAAGTATTTTGCAATTGTAACTTTCGCATTCTACTTTAGAATAGGAAAATCTAACTATAAACATTACCATCTACTGTATATCTGGAATTATACAGAATTTGCTGTAAAATTAAAGTACATGTTCATAGGTCTGTGCAAAGCAACTTGATTTGTTTAACGAAGAGAATTGGCCAAGGAAGTGATGTGATTCTCTTCACAGAAGTGAAGTGGTACCATGATTCACCTTAGCAAAACCATTTGCACTGCCTCAAACTGCTTCAATTCAGTGCTATGGGAGAAGGGCCTTCCCCCATCTTCTGCAATACAAGCTCTGAACTTTCTCACTTAGCACTGGCCAAAAGCTCCCGGGTTTGCCTGAAGCATGCACCAAAACTGCCCAGCCTGAAGTATCTTTGGTTTGTGTTGTGGCCACTCCAAGCTGAGTGGCTTTGGTGTGAGCTACGGCCTAGCGCACAGTATTTGCTGAAGATTCCTGGAAGACCTTTGGAGTGCTCCAGGGAGTTCCAAACCGGAGAGCAGTAGGCATTCCCCCTACATTTGCTGAAGCCACCTAGCCTAGAAACGCTTTAGCCAGCTCTGAAGAAGGCTGAAGGGACTGTGAAGCAGAATAATACAAAGCAACATTGTTGCTTCAATCTGCTGTTTGAAATGAGAAAGATTTAACACTGCTTTGAAGGTGCTTTGCTCCAACTTCTGCAAAGTGGAGCATCCCTTTGAAGAATGGCACAGCTCTACATTTACGGTGATAAATACACTTTTGTGATTTTAAAAACAGACTTTTTTTTCAAACTTCTAGGTAAAATGTGATCATTACTGGCCCTTTGACCAGGATTCCTTATATTATGGTGATTTAATAGTCCAGATGCTGTCTGAATCAGTGCTACCAGAATGGACAATAAGAGAGTTTAAGATTTCTAGTGTAAGTATCTCTAACTATTTAAGCAAGTGTTTCAAAGAAGATACACTATTTTATTTTATTGTTAAATGTGGAAGAAATAATAGATTAAGGCTGCAACTCCATACCCATTTAAGGTACATCTTCTCTGAATAGAGCTCAACTCCTCATATGTTGTCCATGTAGATTCTTGACAGCAATATGGTATGAAGTGGTTCATCACTGTATTCTTCCACAATTTTTTTTTAATTCCTGCTCTGGCTAATATCCCTGGTATTTCCTAAAGCTGTCCAGCTCAACCAATAACCTAGTCTAACCCTGCTTAACCAGCCAGGCAGGTATATCCATTTACCTAGGAATAGATTTCCAGTGAATCCAGCTGAGTTTCCTTCTGAGGAGACGTACTGAACATCGCTCTACTAATCTGTTCCTTATATACATTCAATGATGTAAATGATGTTTGTGAATTGAAAAAAATATACAAATATCTTACTGGAGTGATAGCATGGATATTTCAAGAGATCAACCTGTCACTTATTTCTCAATGTGTTTATTATGCCTGAGAAATATTTGGACATTTTCATTTTACAAAGATAAAGCAACCATCATGTACTTATACTTTATGAAAACTTTTCTCCAAAAGTTAGCAAATATTCATGTGTTTGAATATGTGTGTGTTTCCCAAGCTAATTGTTCCATTTGTGTTTTATTGACGTGATAGGAAGAGCAGCTTGATTCTTCTAGACTTATTCGTCAATTCCACTACACTGTGTGGCCAGACCATGGTGTACCAGAAACTACCCAGTCGCTCATTCAGTTTGTGAGGACTGTACGAGATTATATCAATCGGACCCCTCAGGCTGGACCAACCATAGTACATTGCAGGTATGAGGCAGGCAACAGTATTTTAAAAAACACAAGAATATCTTCATTTTAAAATGTTAAGCCTCCGTGAGAAGATTTTGCTTCCTTCGCAAGGAAGACGCCAAATCCTGAATCATATGAAATTTTAAAAATGAAAAGGAATATCAGTCATGGTTTAGCTTGAACAAATTGCATAAGACATTGGCAAAAAGGCATGGAGGAATAATCTGGAGTGACATTGTTCCTGTTTTCTCTTTCAGTGCTGGAGTTGGTAGAACAGGGACATTCATTGCACTGGATCGACTTCTTCAACAGTTGGACTCAAAGGATTCTGTGGATATTTATGGGGCAGTGTATGATCTCAGACTTCACAGGGTTCACATGGTTCAAACAGAGGTAAGCCTTAAATACAGAATGTTAATATAGTATTATCAAAGTAGCTAAAGATCTCCAGCTAAATATAACATTCACATCTATAATAGAAAACTAGTGTCCCCTTTCCTCCTTGATCCGCAGTCCCTAAGCCTCCACTCCTTTCCTGCCATCATCTCACTATTTATCTTGTCCTCAATTTTATGAGCCCAAGTTCTCCCCAGTCGTCATTTCATGACTCCTCTGCTTCTGTTATCTTTAGACCTCTGTCTCCTCTGCTCATATTTTCTTTCCCACTTCCATCATCAACTCTGCTTCCAGGCTTTTTTCCACTCAGCCTCTTCACACCTAACCATTTTGCTTGTTCTCTGTATTCCCACTTCCCGTCAACAGCACCCTTTTATTAATGCATA
Source organism: Python bivittatus (assembly GCF_059951505.1). Taxonomy (NCBI): domain Eukaryota; kingdom Metazoa; phylum Chordata; class Lepidosauria; order Squamata; family Pythonidae; genus Python; species Python bivittatus. The sequence continues at coordinate 21,062,559 of NW_028277058.1, read as the reverse complement.
CATTAAATGGATTTAAATCCTGTCTTTCAGGACTACCGCCTACCCACAGCAGCTTGCAATATGATATGCACAACTCTAGATCAATAAAACAAAATATACTAGTATGGGTCTTGGGTGAAGTTTTCCCACCTCCACCTCCTCTTTCTACCTCAATCCTGCATCTCCTCTCGCCCTTTTTTTACTTTTAGCTTGTGCCCCCTTCATCTGTTAGCCTCACAAATTGCTTGTTTTCTCTTCTAACAGTGGGGATCTAGACTTGCCTTCTCAAATATCGTTCCTTCATTCTCCCTGACTCTGGGATGCCTCCCTCCCAGTTTCATGCCTTAATACATCCTGAGACTTCCTGTAATATAGGGGTGGGCATTCTGGGATCCCAGGGCAGGATGTGACCCCTAAACTCCTTTTTTATAGGCTTTGTGCTGCTAACTTTGGAGTTGTAATTGCCAAAAACTGGCCATAGAGCTTCCCACAATTTTGAGAGTTAGGATATGGTGTTACACAAAAACAGCAGTGATATAGGATCAACACAGAAGAAAATAGATCTGATCTCTCCCCTAATGGAAAATCCAGCCCTTGTTGCATCATCAGCTTAGGAAAAAATGTTAAGTGAGTTCCTGGACTTCAAAGCTGCAAAACCTGGGACTTTCTAATCACCCCTGACACTGATCAGAGGAGAGCTTGTACAACAATGGCAATACTCTTCATGTTTTTAATCTTCTATGCCACCAGCATCACTTAGAGCTGTGACTTATTATTTCCTATACCTTCATCATTACAGATATGAATGCTTAATTACTTAACTTTTCAACTCTGAGAAGAAAGTAATTGCCACATAATTATTAAGCAGCATAGCACCAATGCAGTGCTTTATAATCGGTGGAAGGATGCTAAAACCATTTTCACAATTTCTGGCAAAAAGCTGAATTCATTATCCATTTGTATAAATGATAATTTACAGGTATCTGGAAGTACATCAGACAAATAAGTTGGGATTCTTTTTCCCTTGGATGAAATAGGATTGCTGTTTCAGGGCATTAGTCTTAATGAGAAAGAGAGAGACGATGTTTCAAAAGATGACAAGACATGCTTCAGATATGAGGGCTCAGAAAACCATCAGATAAACAGGCAGAGATCTAGTAGGATGTTCACCCAGAGAAGCTCACAGGTATGAGCTTGTTACTTTGAAGCTGTGATGTCAGAATTCCACCTCAATGTGCTTTATTAATTAATTAATTAATTAAGCAGGTCTTGCCATAACTCATTTTTCTACATTTAAAAGAGGAGATCAATCTACCTGGCAAGTTATCCATGAGTGGAAAACAAAATGAGATGGGCAGATTGTTATGTTTAAAGGAAAAAAGTGCAGAGAACTCAGTCATATAATGGTATATCACTAGTTAGACCCTAAAAGAAACAGAGAAACAATGTGTAAATGTTTAAGCTTTTTATCATAATTTTTATACAATTAATTGTTTCTTTCTTTCTTTGTATCATATAATTGTTGCAATCCAATGGTACACAATTTTAGTCAGTAACTATAATATAGGATTTGATTTTCCTATTTTTAGCAAAAAATACAGTTGTGGCCTAAGACAAGTGAACAATCATGCTATGGAACATAATGCAAAGCCAGAATCCTAAAAGTAGCATTATTATTGATTAGGGCAACTATATTTGTTGTACATCATTTTCTTGTAATTATACATGCATTATGCATGAAGATTATAAATATAGGAAAGTATGCATCTTGTATCAACATATCTAGTACAGAACTAACAGAGAACAGGAGAAATCGGGATAAACTGGATGAGAAAAGCTTATGCACAATCCTTATTTCACGGATGAAAGTCGGGAGAGATGACACTTGTGGATCAGCTGAGCAAATATAGAGGATAGTTATTGTTCAGTTTTGTCACCCTAGAATCCTGCTATCCTCTGCTACTGTAACCTATTCATAATTAATATATTAAAGGGGAGGGTATATTAACAACTTAGGTTTTGAGGATTTTTTAAAACTACATTGAGAATTCAGCATTAAATGTGTTGGAACTAGAAAAATAATTTATTATTATCCAAGTGGAATAGAGAAACAACAAAGACTCCGTCACAGCTAGGACCTTCCCACTTCTACATATCTGAAGCAAGAGGCCAGGTGTTCCTAATAAGAAGGGATACTAGAAAGAATTGCAATGGGATGGGAATAAATTACTCAATGTCTTTGTTTCATATTTCAGTAATACTATAGAACTGGGTCTGGAGTACCTATCATGATCTATCCAATGCAGTGTATATGAATGTTAGTCTCCCTTTCAAATGTTATATAAGAGAATGTTGTGATTCATCCTGCAACTCCTATTCTTTACTAGCAAATTTATCCCCACTCACAACTTCACTTGTGCAGGTACAGTAAGTGCATATACGAGGGGCAAGATTGGACTTTCTCCAGTAAGCTATGCTTTAAACATGTTGGAGATGGACCCACTCAGGGTTTATAGGGAAAGACATCTATGTTTTGATACCTGCTCCTTCTTCATTTTAGTGTCAATATGTATATTTACATCAGTGTGTAAGAGATGTCTTAAGAGCAAGAAAACTACGCAGTGAGCAAGAAAACCCTTTGTTCCCAATATATGAAAATGTGAATCCAGAGTATCCCAGAGGTAAGGATGAATTCAATGAGCATTAAGTATAGTCACAGGATTATGCTTAATAAATAATTTCCATCAATATTTTGTCTTGGTTAGTGATTTTGGCCCTTTCTCTCTCTCCTTCCTGGTATCATTATAATTATTAAAATGATAACATCACATGTCTGTTTGTACAAACATTCAAGGTGGCTTACAACAATCAACAAACACAACAGTAAAATCAAGCCAATTAAAATCAGTAACAGTGAAAAGGTTGGTGAAAGACATGTGTTGATACCATTTTCTTAAATACTGGTTGAGTGGAAGCCTAATCCACATGCTTGGGGAGAGCTGGGAGTTTGTTCGCTGTAAATTACTGGCATGTTTGTTTGTCATGTAAAACAATTGACAATTGAGGAGGAAAGCAAGATCAGTGGGTGCACTGGTTCTCAGAGTGTTACTTTCTTTCTTCATTTGGTTCTTTGGATCTACTGCTGTAACAGATATTTGTTCTGTTCAGGTTGTCCATCAGTAGTGTCATTGAAACAGGTATATGTTTGTGACCCACTTTTTCAATGAACTGGATATCAATAAAATTTAGTGAATGAGTTTTATTCCACTGTGATGCTTTTCTATGATTTAAAAGATTCTCAAGCTCAGAGGTTCATCCCAACCATCATCCAGTACTTTCAAGGAGGTGTATATTGCTAAACTAGTCGTCTTGTTTTCTATTTTTCATGCAGTGATACCACACTTTGGTATTTTCCAAGTCTACCTTTTCTGGAGATTATGTTGTGCAAACAAAATCTGACATATTTACTATACAAACAAGTCATCTTAATAGAAAACACTGACCTGCTTTTCTCTCTTTCCACACTTAACATCGTGCTCCAGTGGGAGGGCACACACAGAAGAATTAAAATTCTTGCCATTTTATACCTTGCAGGGGAGACCTAGATAATAATAAATCCTGTGGTGTATTCACAATCTATTTGATTAACATCCTGTAAATTAGCCAGGAACCTATATTATTTCAGCCTTGTTGAGTTATACTAAGTGGAGTTGTACTGAGGAGATTAATGAACTTAATTCAGTAATATTTTGTGTTTAATCTCATAATACATAGTACACAGAGAGAGAGAGAGAGAGGGAGGGAGAGAGAGAGAAAGAGAGAGACATGTTTAACTCATGATTTTTCATTCTTTCTGTGATCAATTTAAAGCGTTTCAAAATTCTCTGTTATAGCAGCAATCCTTTACTGTGCAATGTACACAGTTCCTGGGAACTCTGTATAGCTTGCTTCTCAGTCAACTTATTTAGACAATGCAGGAGAATCTCTAATGTAGATAACCCAAAAGACACCACCATTTTAGTGATCCACCTTTTCTGTATAGGTACTATGTATATAGTAACTGTCTTAACAGCAGGAAATCAGTATGTATGTTTTTCCTCATCACATTCTCTTAATGTCAGAAAGAATCCCTTTTCTTGAATCTCTGCTTTTCCTGTAGTAGGAAACAAAAAGTTCAATATTTTGTTCATTTTTCTAAGATAGTTGCTTTCTTACATGAACGTACAGTTCTGTATTGTTTATGATGTTATGTTATTTATTAATATATTTTAGTCTACACAATCACTACTGTAATTTCATAAGAATGTGTTCACTGGCTTACATTGAAAAGATGGACACAAAACCATTCTTTGTGCTTTTCTAATTGCAATTTTCTTTTGGTTTCAGATGCTGTTTATTCAAGGCACTAAAGCTCGAACAGATTCCTGCTTTTTTGCAGTTCTGTTAGGGTCTTTTAAATTAAGTTTTAAAAATATTTTATGCACTACAAAAGTGCCAGACGTGTTTGAAGCTGTGGATAATTTATTGGTCTGGTGATATTTTAAAATACATAATTTAAATATAATAGATATTGTTGTAGATAAATATTTTTTGATATGTAAATATACGTTTTATCTATATTATTATTCTTCAGATAATACTATTTTTCTATGTTAAAATTATTTTAATGAAATATTCCCTATAAACTATCTTATGTGGAAAAAGTATCAAGACTTATAAATGTGATTAACTTTTTTCAAATCGTCCCTTAAGCCTAAAGTATGATTTGTATCTTGATCTAGCCATCTGTTGTGTATGTGTGAAATACAAACTGCAAGTTCTCCAACAAAGTCAGGTTTCCTAGACTTCTGAAAATACTAGGTTTTGCTTTAATAACTTTATTGAGAGCCCACCTAACTGCAGAAATATACCATTTTCTTCATGGTCCAGTTGACTCTTTGCCATCTCAAAAAGCATGGGGGGCAGAGTCAACAGAGCTGGGTCTGCCACATGATCTTCCCTTTGCTTTCAAAGCTAGGCTCTTGGTCCCAGATTCACAGCCGGATGTTGCTTCATTGCCCTGATGTAGTCAGAGTCATTGCCCATCTGGTTGTTTTTTGTCTATGGAGAAAGAGTGAAATCCTCACTTCAGGCAACAATATGTCTTGGGCCACTCCAGGTGACTTGGTAAAACATGGCCAGAAGCAAGGGAGGAGAGTGGGGCTCATTTTGTGCTCCTCAATTAACTTTCCGTTCCTGCTAGGAATTAGGGATTAGAACAAACTTTTTTACTGCTAGACTTTAAGCATAAAGAAAAAAAAAAAACTGCTGACAACTCATAGGAAGCTTTGTATGAAGACTTACAAGCTTTCTGAGATAATTTTTTCCAGACAGCTTGGCCACTCAACAAGATCAAACCCTAACCTGATAAAAGACCATCCAATGTTGAAAGAAAGGGTTTCCTCAACCTAACAAAAATGTAAAAGCTATTTATTGTTCATCATCTCTGTATGCAGGCAGTGCTTTTGTAGGCAAAAGAAAATTAACAGTAGCCATTTTATGATTTTAAAACATTCATTGCAAATTTGGTTTTATTTCCTGAAGAAGATACATTGGATTTGCATGCATATAAATGGATGGATTTATTCACATTTTCCTCCCATGACGTGATCTTTCTGAATAATGTTCAAAACTCCAGTTGAATTTTATTTCTCTGCTTACTTCATTTGCATGTATTTGCATCTTTCCAGCAAGATGTCTGAGCTTAACATTTATAGTAAAATACACAAGAGAAAAATCAGGTTTAAATAGCAACAGTAGAAAAAAGTCTATAAATAAGTGTAGATAAGACTAGCAGGAAATCAAAGGTGATGTCACTGTAAAAGCATTCCAGCCTATTCCTTTATGTATTTATTCAGAAATAAGTCTCACTGACTTAGTGGTGCTTTCTCCAAGGTAAATGAATAAATTACTTAATGAACAAAACCTTGAAACAGCAGGAAAGCTGTGAGGTTTCCTTAAGGATATTCTGTAACAAATCAAGTATTACAACAAAGGACCTATATTTCCTTGATGGTGGTTATTTCAGAAAGGGAAGGGCACTGTCTAGGTAACTTAATGGTGATGAGAATATTATATATTGTCCCACTACACAACCACATTTAATTATTTTCATGAAATTCCAAATATATTATAGTTGATTGCTGAAGTGTTCATCTGATGCTTTCATAGTAAGTTCTGTTTTAAGAGGAAAACATTTTTCCCTAATAACACATATTGTCCTAAAAAATTGATTAGGTGGAATATTAGAATGATCAACCTGAAGGAGTTAGTATAATTCTCAGGTTTTCAGACAGTATTGCTAGTGTTCTTCTCAGTATTTAAAAGAATTATTATTATTGTTATTATTTATTAAATTTTTCAACCGCCCATCTCCCCCCAATGAGGGAACTCTGGGCGATTCACAACAAACATTAAAAACATAAATAAATATAAATACATAAAACATTAATTAAAAACATCCCTAAAAAGGAGAAGGAGAGTCCAAGAGGATGAAAAATCCGAGGCTGAAGGCAGAAGGCCTCTATGGGGCTAGCCATCCCCATGCTTGAGGTATTCCCTCCCCACCCCAGGCCAGGTGGCAGAACCAGGTCTTCAAAGCCTTACGGAAGGCCAGGAGTGAGGAGGCCAATCGCACCTTCGGGGGCAGAATGTTCCAAAGAGCGGGGGCTACCGCAGAAAAGGCCCACCTTCTGGACCCCGCCAGTCAAAGTTCTTTCACTGAGGGGGTCCGAAGCATGCCCTCTCTGTGTGATCGAATAGTAGTGAAAGAACAGTAGAATTGTACAATGCTATCCTCAGATTATTTGGCTGGAACATGGAAGAGTTGAATGGAAGTACTGAATGGGTCTTTGAATGGAAAATGCTAGAAACTGAACAGGTTTCTGTTATGGATTTGTGCTGTGTAAATCAGATATCCATAATCTTTTTTTATATCAGCTGGGTGAAATCTCCTATAAGCAAAAAATCAAAGTTAAATTTAGAATAAGTGTCTAACATGGGAGAAGAAGGAATTCAGAACCAGCACGATCCCCTTGTCACCAAGGAGACAGATGGAGCAGATGCTGTTTCATTTTTAGCACTTTGCAGACCAGGTGCTTTGCCACAACAAAATGCAGTGACTAGCTGAAAGAAAACTCCCACAATGCATCTGTAAAATGTGAACTAAACTAAAGTGGAATTTACTCTACAGAATCCACAAACTCTACATTTCTTATATAGATTAAATGGCTCCATAGTGTTCTCAGAGTTCTCAAATGCTTCAGTCCCCATGTAAACCTGCTTTCAATTCTTAGGTTGCTTGAACATTCGCCTCAGTAAGAATATTTTAATCATTATAGATATCATTATTATGTTATATAGTCTGACATCCTTGATACAGTATGCATGTAATATAATTTTGAATCGTGGGCTGTATAATATCATTCCTCTTCTCAGTCTGGAAATAATATCCCTTCAAAATCATGAAGCCAGAACATGGCATTTAGTAGAGGAAACTAAGTGAAGACTGGAGAATAGCATTGTTCTCAGTAAGTTCCAAATGTGAAATTCTGCACTACCAGAGTACACTTATGCACACTTCATAAGGCTGCATATTCAACATGGACAAAAACATATGGGGTGGTTGGGAGCAGAGAAAAACATGCATCTCTCTCCCCAAAAGTAACAAACACTTTAACTCAGCAGTTGGGGAGGAGAAAAGATCTACAACCAGGATAGCTGAACAGCAAAACACTGGCACTTAATCAAACATGTTCATACTGCAACAAAGGAGACGTAAAAAGGATGGCATTTGGAAAGAAGTTACATTTAAAATGCTAACAACTTCCCTATTTACTTAATAGCAAGACAATGAGAAATAATCAAAACTTTAAGCGTCTTTGAATTCATCAGCAAACCTGTTTTCCCAGCAAAATAGCAAATGAGATTCATTACCAATAACATAATTGCAGCTTAGTGTGCAGCTTTGAAGAAATATCAACAGTACTGTATAAATTATACCCAGTGTCTAGTATAATTATATAATTATTTCTGCTGAGGAAATCAGTCAAATTCAACAATATATGATGTGGGGGCAAGCATTCTGGATTGTATATACTACTTACAACATCTATCAGAGATTACAAAAGGCAATCCTCATTTCTAGTTTCTCTCCTTTGTATGTCCAATGTATACAGATAAGACTACATCAGCCTCTGGCTCCCAACTTATATGTTAACTATTGTTTGCATGTTGTATTTGTGATTGCATAAATGTGAACATCTGTAGGGTTAACAGAACATCCTTAGCTATTCAGTACAGGATGAATGAAAGGATGGATGGCATTTAGAATGCTTTTGCATGCTAAAATGTCATTAGAATTAAGTAGACTGATTCCATCCATCAGCAACATTCCAGGCACAATTGATAACATAATAAGGGAGAAAAAGCATGTAAATATTACATCAAAATCCAGCATCCCTTTGTGCTGTGCAAATTACCTTCTATGTGTATGTAGAACACAGTGCAGAGATTACTGAACACTGCTTTACAACCACTTAAATAGGATTTTAAAAATTGTTCAATAAAGCATTTCACAAAAAATAGAGTTTCCATTTTACGAGTCCGCAGCTTTGTGGGGGGAAAATTCAGCCCAACAGATTCTCTGTTAGTAGATGTTATTCAAATCATAGATATTGCCCGCTAGAAACTGCTAGCACACACCAAGCTATACATAGGTCCCAAAACATAAAACTAATTTGGCAAGCTGTATTTAGCAATCCAGAACTTCTTATGAGCTATACTTAATTGGTAAATACCATATTGTTATTCATAAAGGAAGTAGGTGTGTGATTACAAACCACAAAAGTGATTAAGAATCAGTATGATTTGGGATGCCTAATCCAGTATTTATTAGCTTTTAATTCCTAGAAAGGACACTGTTTACAAGAAGCATTTTTGCTATATAGAAGAGAGAGAGAAAATAGTCATTATCTCATTTTATAAATAACACAGCAATAACAGCAATGACTTATTTTTCTTGCCTGTTTAAAACCCAGTCCACAAAATTCCCACTTTAAGTTGAAAAATAAAATTCTGTTGATAAATTATTTAAAAAACAATATTTAAATAGGTAAATGAGTTTGGAGTCTGAATGGAAATTATGGGCATTGGACAAAAATGTTAGTTAAATATGAGTGTGTGTGTGCATATGTACGTTTCTGAATCTAACTACAAGCTTTTAATTGTATGGGTTTTAAAAGATTCTGTGCAATACAAATGTAAAGACCTTCATAGTTTTAAAGTATAACATATTCTATTTGAATCAGCAGTGCCAATCCTTAAGAGTAACATAAAAACTGACATAAAAGCAAAATTTGAAACTCTCAGACAGTAGGAGATTGCAAAGGGCAATTTGTACTATTTGTAAATTATACTATTTGCTGTAGCCACCTTTGCACTGATTAAACAATTTTTGGGGCAGCCTTGATTAACATATTTGATCGTTTAATCATTTACAAAAATGGTTATGGAGGCAAATGGAGACAATATTGCACTATTATTATCTTCAGACAGTCCTATAGCATATAAGTTATGGTTTCCAAGGAGCTAAATGCCCCCAGTGGTCTCTCATTTCAGTACCTGAGATATTAGGAATGTCTTTACATAAGCATGGGTTTAACCAAACAAGATCAACCTAATGCTATCAAAAGTGATTTAGTGTTTTATGTAACAATGTATAGAGTAGCCTTGAAGAGCAGAACCTCAGGCATAAAAAATGGTATGTACTGTAAGATACTTAAAAAGAAATAAAAACACATTAGGCTATAGGTTTCCATGCCATTCTATCAACCATACGGCTATTCAGACCAAACCCATTAAGAGTAATGAGATTTGTTAAGCGGGACCTCACCATCAGTACACATTTGGAGTATTCCTGGTGGACCTAGGAAGAGACCCTTTTCTGTTGTGGCACCTGCTCTTTGGAACATAATCCCCCTAGAGATTAGATTAGCCCCAAGCGTGGTGGCCTTTTGGACAGCTTTGAAGATCTGGTTATTCCACCAGGCATGGGGGTCAGAATATATGGGGGTTGGAGCATATATCCCATGGGATAGTTGTGTTGATGTCTATGATGGTTTTTACCCTGCCTGCTGATTTGTATTTATTGTGGTATTATTGTTATCTTATCTTTTTAACTGATCACCACTCAAAGTCACAAGGTTGAGATAGGCAACCACATACATTGAAATAAATGAATAAATTCACAAACCATCAGCAGAAAACTGTTTATTCCTTCTACATGTTGAGCGAATAAACAACAACAACAACAAAAGCACCAGATGATTTCTGAAAACGTTAGGAGAAAATAATGCCTTGGACAGACTCACTTAATTTTTGATAGTGTAAAAAAATAATCTTTAACAGTGATTAATTTTCCATGCATTATTGGAGAGCAAAAGAATAGAAATGGGAAATAAAACCCATTTCAGTATTCCCATCAGTATTCCAGATGTATACACAAGTATATATATACACAAGTATACACATATATAAACACAAGAAATTCTATTCTGACTCTTAAAATTTGAAAAAATATTTGGGAATACATTACATTTTTCTGCACTCATATTTGTGCTACTGTTCCTAACAACAGAAGGCAACTGTTTATTTAAACTATATATTTTATTTTTATATTGAAATAAATCCAATATACCTGAGCACATGTCACACATTTTGTGAATAAAACATAAATAAAACAATTGCTTTTTAAAAACAAAGTCTTCATGTTCTATGTGGCTGCTTTTGTATTAAAATTTTGATTAAGTAATCAGATATAACATCAATGTCTAAAGAATGTAAAATCAGTCAGTTTCATTTTTTTGAATTTGAGATAAACAACTAAGAACTGCATTACACCTATTAATTTCCATCAGAGCATGTTTACTCTCATAATTTGTAGTCAACAGAAAAATAAAGTCCAATCTTAAATAACTAACTTGTAAATAAATTTCAATTATTTTAATGGAATTGCTTCCAAACATTTCTATATAAGACTTAAGTCTTAGATTCCACATTTACCTAGAACTAGTTTCACTTGGCCACAGTAGGACTATTGAAAAAAACAGGCAAAGAACTGTGTTAAAGGCACTAATTGCAAGATTTATACATTCCTTTAAACTATAATTGGTTTTAACCATAGTTTGTTAAACACATCTTAATGATCTGGCCCACACATTACATTTTAGCCACAAACCATTATTTTACAAACCATATTGCCTTAGTTCAAATGTCACACACTAAGCCAGAATCAGACAAAATACATTCTTACTAGAGTGAAGTATGAATCTAGTTCAGAGTTTATGTTCCCAATCATAGCTGCACTCACATTTGAAGTACATACTTTTGTACAGCAGGAAAGGCCCTCTGTCCCATGTCCAGTAGCAAAATAGCTTGAACACTTGTTTAGGGTAAATATAGAACCTTGGAAATGGACAGAAAAGATTCCCACCCTTGTTTACAATGGGTTATTTAAGGCAGAGTCTCTTTGAATGATTGGAAATGCTTCTTCCTAGATTTCTTACTTACCTGGGTTGAGTTGTCATTTATGAGATAAGCTGCCAAGAGACTGGCCCTCTATCTCTTGTCTATGTCTGCTCTCTCCTCTATTCCTTTCCCATCTTACCTCAATCTCTCACAAGAACCTACACTGCTGTTCCGTGGTGTCTACTTTCATGTATTACAACATAGCCATGGCAATGAAATAAAACAGTTTAATCACTGGTTCTAATCCTTACACAATTACATGGAAATTGATGGACTTTAAGGCAAAATTTCTTGAAAACCTAAGTTTATGGACCTTTATCCATATATTCTTGCCTTCCTCTTTCTCTCTGACTCCATAGTTACTTTCCCAGTTTGGTAAGTGTAAAGTACAATGGCATTTAGGAGATTTGTGTTAACATGGGAGGGGGATGTGCATCATAATGCAGATCAAATTCACACCGGTTGCATCACTACCTTCTGTCAGAGAATCAAAATGACAATGAAGGTCAATACTCAAACTCAAATCTGTTTGGATAGAAGGCCATGTTGACCTCTGAAAAGAACATTTCAGATGTTTTTTTCCATCATTTTGGACCAAGCTGAATACAGGGTGCTGCATATATTGGAGCTAAAACAACTAAACTAAAGCAAATTCTTAGAGACCAAGTTTTTGCAATCGTTTTAAAGTTCATAGCAAGAATTAACACATGTGATTTTAATATTCAGGTCATTCATACTTGAAACAAAACATCAGAAGGTACTGGTAAATAAATTGTCTTCAAAAACTATAAAGGGGCAGTTTGCTCTTAGCATTCTGCAAATGACTAGAATCACTGTTGGGAGGGAACACTTGAATGCTGTCCCCTCTGATAAAGAAAGAAAAAACCAAGCTAATTTGTTCCATCTGGCCTTTAAGCAGCATGTGCTCAGCAATTACAGGAGCAACAACCTTTCAATATCTAAAAATAAGTAAAAGAAAATAAATTGTGAAGATGATGATTATGAAGATTCTGAATTGTTTCCAGCCCTACTGGTTTACACATGAGTCTTTTCAGAATGAAATTTGTTTTAAAAATGACCTTTTCTCTTTCAGTTCTATTCATCCCAGTCTAGAAAATATTTTGCCAACCAGACATTATAAATGTAGCAGGAGGTGTGAAACCGACTGTGAACAATGTATTTTCACATGCCTGATTTGCTTTTTATTGAAATAAGATGACTAACCAAAATTCAATTAGAAATTAAGAAACAGTAATGTGCAGTTTTCTTAAATAAGCAAATTATGCAACCTGCAGTTATTTCTCAACAGGGATTCATTATTAAGGTAGCCATATGCTTTATTTTAGACAAGAGAGTCCTCTCTTTGAGTGCATTGACTATATGAGGGAGTATTCAGGACAAGCTTATAGTAAATTCTATATTTCTATAGGCTTTACAATCATTTACACATATCAAGGAGGATGGACTGAATTACAGCAGCAATGGGTACATTTGAAGACTTGGAAAGCTTGAGACAAACTCTCCCAGAGAAAATCTATCCATGTGGTCTCTAAGACTTAACACTGACTTAGTAGTATGTAATCAATTAATCAATCAAAAAGTGGATAACTACTTCTAATTTACAAATTCATTGAAAAGTGATAGGAAGTCCTGCTTAGTGACTGCAATGAGCCACCATCCTTTTGGATCTAATAAGTATATCAATTAGGATATTAAAAGCAATTTGAAATGCATCAGCTGGTAGACAAATCTATTAGAAACAATTGTAAACAGATGGTGCAGGTCTGAATCTACATTAGTCACCTTCATGGATGACATGTGCTGAAACCTGGATAGCGGAGCATAACTATCCTCATCTTGCAGCTTTTGATACTAACAGTATCCTTCAGGACTGCTTAAGAGGGTTGGGAGTTGGAAGCGCTATTTTACTTTGGTTCCATTCCTTCCTAAATGGGACATTTCAATCAGTTGTCACAAGGGAAGAGAGGGTGAATCCTGATGTGACTCAGGATTCACTCATTTTCCGTATCCTGTTTAACATGTTTATGAAAATGCTGGGAGAAGTCAACTGCTGGTTTGGAGGTGAGGTATCCTCAAAATTCAGAATGATTCTCAGGTATACATTTTCACCCTGGGCCAAATAGGGAATGCATGGAAGCCCTGACCCAGTGTTTGGAGGCTGTCAGGGTCTGGATGGAGAAAAACAGCCACAGACTCAACTCAAGCAAGACAGAGTGGCAATTCATTCAAGAAGCCCATTGATTCTGGGATTATACCATCTTTGGTTCTGGACCAGAGGGTGCTTCCCCACAAAAAAAAAAAAAAAAAAATCAGAGCTAGAATCCTGGATTCACAACTCTTGCTGGAATAGCAGATGGAGGCCATGACAGGGTGGCTTTTGCCCTGCTTACGCTGGTGCAACAACTGTGGCCTTGCCTAGAATAGAGGGCTCTGAAGATATTCAGAGCAGGAATTCAGATCAAAACATCCCTGACATATAACATATTTCAACATGTTGAGTCCAAGGGAGTCCACCACCATTCTGGATAATTTGTTCCACAGTTGAACTACTCTTAATATTCCGATGATGATGATGATGATGATAATGATGATGATGTTTTTATTCATTACATATTACATAACACATTACAAAAAAAAAAAAGCAAGAATCACATCTTTGACTGTTCTTTAGAAATGCAAGTTCCAGCCAGGAATCTAGGAATTATCCAAATAATGTCTTAAGATATGTGCCCAGCAAGGTAATTTTGTAAATTCACATTTGATTAATTGATTATGTGCCATCAAGTGATTTTCAACTTCTAGTGACCACATAGATTTTCTCCGTGACGATCTATCCCTAACCTGTTCTTTCAGGACTCCCAAGGGTACACTCATCGCCACTGTAACAGAGTCCAACTACCTGGCTTCTGGTCATCCTCTTCTTCCCTTTCCTTCCACCTTTCCCCAGCATTAGAGCCTTCTCCAGAGAGGTAGGTCTTCACATAATGTGTCTAAAATAGGATAATTTGAGCCTAGTCACCACAGTTGATATAGCTGAAAT